>NC_092337.1:299772500-300084444 GCF_046630445.1 Rutidosis leptorrhynchoides
AAAAGAAAATATAGACTTGCACCATCTGAGATGAAAGAGTTACAAAGCCAGTTACAAGAATTACTGGACCGTAGTTTCATTCGACCGAGCACTTCACCGTGGGGAGCTCCGATTTTATTCGTCAAGAAGAAAGATGGATCTTTCCGAATGTGTATAGATTATCGTGAATTAAATAAGTTAACTATCAAGAATCGGTATCCACTACCGAGAATTGATGACTTATTTGATCAATTGCAAGGATCATGTGTTTACTCGAAAATCGACCTAAGATCGGGCTATCATCAACTACGCGTCAAAGAAGAAGATATTCCAAAAACTGCTTTTCGGACACGCTACAGTCATTATGAATTTTTGGTCATGCCGTTTAGGTTGACTAATGCGCCAGCTGTATTCATGGACCTCATGAATCGAGTTTGTAGTCCGTATTTAGATAAGTTTGTTATCGTTTTCATTGACGATATTCTTATCTATTCCAAGAGTGAGCAAGAGCATGAGCAGCATTTAAGGTTGGTATTAAAATTATTAAGAAAAGAACAGTTATACGCCAAATTTTCTAAGTGTGCATTTTGGTTGAAAGAAGTGCAATTTCTTGGCCACGTTGTTAGTAGCAAAGGAATTCAGGTTGATCCAGCTAAAATTGAGGCCATTGAAAAATGGGAGACTCCTAAGACACCAACGCAGATACGCCAATTTTTGGGTTTAGCTGGTTATTATAGAAGGTTTATTCAAGATTTTTCCCGAATAGCTAAACCATTAACAGCGTTAACGCAAAAAAGGAAGAAGTACGAATGGACTTCTGAGCAAGAGACTGCATTTCAATTACTCAAGAAGAAGTTGACTACAACACCTATTTTATCGTTACCTGAAGGGAACGATGATTTTGAGATATATTGTGATGCTTCGCGACAAGGTTTTGGTTGCGTCCTTATGCAACGGAAGAAAGTTATAGCATACGCATCCCGACAATTGAAGATTCACGAGCGGAATTATACGACGCATGATTTAGAATTGGGAGCAGTAGTGTTTGCATTGAAGATATGGAGACACTATTTATATGGGGTTAAATGCACTGTGTTTACTGATCATAAAAGCCTTCAACATATTTTTTATCAGAAACAGCTGAACATGAGGCAACGTAGGTGGGTCGAGCTGATAAAAAACTATGATTGTGAGATTAGCTATCATCCCGGGAAAGCGAATGTAGTGGCCGAAGCTCTAAGCAGAAAGGAACGGGAACCAATTCGAGTACGAGCAATGAACATAAAAATTCCCATGAATCTCAACTCACAAATCAAAGAGGCTCAACGAGAAGCTCTTACTGAAGAAAACATAGGAAATGAAATAATGAAGAAGTATGAGAAGCAACTCGTTATACGGGAAGACGGAATTCGATATTTTGCAAACCGTATTTGGGTACCGAAGTTGGGTGGATTAAGGAAGTTGATATTGAATGAGGCACATAAGACAAGATACTCGATACATCCTGGAGTTGGAAAGATGTATCAAGATCTTAAGACGCATTATTAGTGGCCTAATTTAAAGACAGATGTTGCAACATATGTTGGGGAATGTTTAACTTGTTCCAAAGTCAAAGCAGAACACCAGAAGCCGTCAGGGTTACTTCAACAACCAGAAATCCCAGAATGGAAATGGGATGGTATTACCATGGATTTCATCACAAAGTTACCTAAGACTGCCTGGGGTTATGACATCATTTGGGTAATAGTTGATCGTCTCACCAAATCTGCACATTTCTTGCCTATAAAGGAAACGGATAGAATGGAGAAACTATTACGATTATACATAAAGGAAATTGTTTCAATGCATGGAATACCTATTTCTATTATATCCGATCGTGATAGTAGATTTACATCAAAGTTTTGGCAATCACTACAGGAGGCCCTGGGAACCCGTTTGGATATGAGCACCGCATATCATCCACAAACTGACGGGCAGAGTGAAAGAACAATTCAGACTCTTGAAGACATGCTCAGGGCATGTGTGATCGATTTTGGAAATGGATGGGATAAATATCTACCATTAGCAGAATTCTCGTATAATAATAGTTATCATGCGAGCATTAAAGCTGCACCATTCGAAGCACTGTATGGAAGGAAGTGTAGATCCCCTATCTGTTGGAATGAAGTAGGAGATGGACAATTAACTGGTCCCGAGATCATCCATGAAACTACTGAGAAGATAGTGCAAATCAAGGAGAGATTGAAAACAGCCCGTAGTCGCGAAAAGAGCTACGCCGATGTCTGAAGGAAACCATTAGAGTTTCAGATCGGTGACATGGTTATGCTAAAGGTGTCACCTTGGAAAGTTGTAATACGTTTTGGAAAAAGGGGTAAACTGAACCCAAGGTATGTAGGCCCGTTCAAGATCATCGAACGCATCGGACCGGTAGCTTATCGACTCGAGTTACCACAACAACTCGCCGGGGTACATAATTCATTTCACTTCTCAAACCTCAAGAAATGTCTTGCAAGGGAAGATCTCACCATTCCTCTTGAAGAAATCCAAGTCGACGAGAAACTACAATTCATAGAAGAACCAGTCGAAATCATGGACCATGAAGTTAAACAACTCAAGCAGAGCAACATACCAATCATCAAGGTTCGTTGGAATGCTCGAAGGGGTCCCGAGTTTACTTGGGAATGAGAGGATCAGATGAAACAAAAGTATCCACATTTGTTTCCCGACAACGCAAAATAGGTACAACTTTAAAATTTCGGGACGAAATTTATTTAACGGGTAGGTACTGTAACGACCCGGATTTTTCCGATCGTTTTACACTTATAAGATTAATATTTACATAAATTAAACCTTACCAACATGATAAGCAATCCAAACTGTTGAGACTTATGTTTTTGAAAAGAGTTTCACACAACATTTGACCGTCCAATTTGACCGATGATATCACGAACTATATAACACACGATAATTATACGATTATGTATATGTACATATCTATACATATTTAACATGATTTAAGGATGGTTTAACATATCATTGTGAACTAACAACAATGAGTTATAAGTATACTTTGAGACCACTAACTTAAGTTTTCAAAACGATAACTATATGTAACGTTCTTTGACATATATACTTACAATCTATAATGTGTTGGTGATCTATGTCACCAATATGATTTAAGTGTAATGGGATTAATTTGTAACCAAAATAATCTTGATAAATATCGAACAAGTTTGGGGAAGTGTGGAGTGCACACTTGTTTGAACTTATCTTGATTATGACGGGGGTTCGGGGGCAGCGCCCCCGATAAGCAGGGTCCAAGGGGCAGAGCCCCTGGCTGGGGTCAAGCTGACCTGGTCAGCTTGGAAATTTTTTTTTGGGCTAACATTGCTTTATTAAAAATGTCTTAAAGTTTTATTTTGGCCCGGTTTGACCCAAAAATAAAAGCCCAGTTTTGAGCCTCTTTTACAGTTATAAACCCGTCCATATTTGAATTCTCGTTCCGATTCCTCAAAATTTTCTACAAGTATATCTAGGGTATATGTAAACGTATCATACCCAGCTTCTATACGTATTTACTATTGGTATATACCAACAATAAACATCAATGATCAGCCACTAGACATGATGTTACATGTGGGAACCAGCCATTTAACCTCATGTGTGACTTTTGTGCAAGAAAACAAACTAAATCTCCTATATATCCATCCCATAATCATGCTATTTTGCACACACACACATACGATTTCATTTCCAATTTTCTTTCAAGTTAATTCACTCCCTAATCTCTCTTCATTTACCTACTCAAGAACGTAACAATATAGTCATCCGATTTTAAGGAGATTACTTCCAATATTTCAATCCCACTCCACCACTCTTTTGATTCCAAGATTTTTCTTACCTTTTCCAGTAGCTTTGTCCAAGTAACTTGAGGTAGTAACCTTATTCATAACCTTATTCGATTCATATTTATTTAGCTATCTTATTTTGTGTTGTAAAATTTTAACAACAAGAACATAGTTTGAGTGATTTCAAACTTGTTCGCAAACTAAATAGATCCTTCTAATTTGATTTTTAAAAACACTTCAAGACCTGTAATATATCATATTATGACAAAATCAGATTAATCATATCTTGGCTAATTAACATAATATTTAATATATATTTACTTATGATTTGATTTTATATATTTCAGGACCACCCGTAAACAACACGAGAAGATTAATCATAAGACATCATGATTGTACGCAACACGTCATTTGACAACACGGTACTTTATGTACGCAACACGTCACTTGACAACATGGTACCATGGGTCGAGATTAATTCTGATCAAGACGAATACGATGGGGTCTTTATTTATTTTATTTAAGCAACTAATTGTGGACCACTAACATCGGACTGCTAACTACGGACTAAGAAAATATTAAAAGTATTAAAAGTATATATATATATATATATATATATATATATATATATATATATATATATATATATATATATATATATATATATATATATCATGATTACTTGAAAAGAAAATATGTTGATATAGTATATATATGGTTAGGTTTGTGATATCAATTGGAGACCAAGTCGTGTTTATTACCTTCAAGGCAAAAGTGAGTATATAGTCCCACTTTTAAACTCTAAATATTTTGGGATGAGAATACATGCATTTTATGATTTACGTTATGGACACAAGTGATTAAAAATATATATTCTACATTGAGTTGTACCACTGGCATACTTTCCTGTAACTTGTTAACTATTATTTACATGAGGTATTGTAAACGCGAATCCTGTTGATAGATCTATCGGGCCTGACAACCCCAACCGGACTGGACGACCAGTATTCAACGGTTGCACAGTACTTCATTTCGGTGACTACACTTGGTACGGTGTAGTAAGATTTCATAATAAAGGGAATATGCGACGTTGATTAAATGTTAAGTATGGTTATCAAGTGCTCAACAACTTAGAATATTTTTATTAAAACGTTTATATATGAAATCTTGTGGTCTATATTTATAACGCTGCCGGCATTAAACCTATATCTCACCAACTTTATGTTGACGTTTTAAGCATATTTATTCTCAGGTGATAACTAAAAGCTTCCGCTGCAACATGTTGAATTTAAGCAAGATCTTGAGTATGCATATTTGTGTCAAAAATAAAACTGCATATCGGAGGATTTGTAATGTAAAATATGTTGGAGGTCGTATTGTTATTATCACATGTAAAGTTTGTAAGTCTAAGATTATCGCTAAACGATAATCATTATTAAGTTGTTTAAACCTTGTATTTGTAATAAAAGCTATGGTTTGTATTGTAAAAACGAATGCAGTTTTTGAAGAATGTCGCATATAGAGGTCAATACCTCGCGATGAAATCATATATTATTGTATTCGTCCTTATGGTTAAGGTCGGGTTATGACAGATGGTTACGCATTTTATGCTTACGGATCAAGTTAAACTTGAAAAAGGAGTCACCGACCTATAGAAGCCACCGACTTCACACTGAAGCCGCCGGCTTGGCCACCAATTCTAAAAAGTATAAATAGAGGTCTCTTGTTTCAGTTTTTAATGTACAATACAACACCTTCAATACAGTTTCGTTTTTTTTAGGGTTTTCTCTAAAGCCCTTATATTAGGTTTACTTTCAATTGTAATCAAGATTATTCAAGGTATTTATTCAAGTTCTTTTCATCTACCCTTTTTGTAATACTTTGTCAGAATTCACTAACGGTGTATTGACTCCGGTCCCACAGTTTAGTGGTCACGCCCTCTATATGAGACGTTTCCGAAAAGTATTCGCATTATATATTAAAGCAAAGTCATTTATTAAAGAAATGAATCTGAAAAGTAGTTGACATAAACGACCAACGTAAGTAAACCTAAAACATTACGATAAGTAAATAGTTTCAATGCAAATAGTTTCAATGCGAATATTTGTTCTTGAAGTAAGACATGAATGAAAACATGCTAGATAACATTCCAGATCTAGCAGCAAACAGGCACGACAACTCTGCAAAGTGGAAGCTATACCTCTATGGACCTGAGATAAAAACATGCAAAACGTCAACGAAAAACGTTGAGTGAATCTACAGGTTTAGTAAAGCATTTCGTAAATTAGGCCACAAGATTTCTGAAAAACATCGTAAAATTATACATAAGCATGAGCACTTGATTCTAAATCTTTAACCCGCAGATAGCTAAGCGCTACACGTCTTCCCTTTACCCTTTCTAAGTATACACCGATCAAGTGTACAAGTTACAACAGAATAAGCACCTCGTAGGTTGAGGCGAGGTTCGTCAAACCTAACGGTACCTGTCATGACCCGAACTTTTTCATGATTATATAATATATGAGATTAATATTTACTTGATTAAATGTTTCCAACATGTTAAGCAATCAAACTTGTTAAGACTTGATTAATTGAAACAGATTTTATGTAAACGTTTGACCACCCAATTTGTCCGATGATTCACGAATGTTATAACTTGTAAATGACATGATAATATATATATATATATATATATATATATATATATATATATATATATATATATATATATATATATATATATATATATATATATGTTTAACATGATGAAATAAGAATTAAGTATCTCATTAAGTATATTAACAATGAACTATATATATAAAATGAGACTACTAACTTAAGAATTTTGAAATGATATATATGTAACGATTATCGATGTAATAACGTCTTAATATATATATATCGTATTTGGACATATTAATACACTATGTTATCATGATAATATAACAATTTAACATCTCATAAGATATAATAACAATGGCTTGATTACATTAAACGAGATCGTTAACTTATAGGCTTCGAAACAACTCATACATGTAACGACTAACGATGAGTTAATGACTTAATTAATATATATATATATATATATATATATATATATATATAGTGTATTATTTGATAGACTTAAAGACATATATCAAAATACTTTTACTTAACAAAAATGGTTACAATTACATTCCCCTTCGTTTTCATCAACAATTCTACTCGTATTCATTCAGTATTCATACTCGTATTATACCTAGCTTCTAAATGTATTTACTATTGGTATATAAATTTCAATGATCAGCTCTTAGCAGCCCTCATTTAGTCAACAAACATGTGGAACCATCATTTAACATCTAGCATCAAATAATTAGCAAAATTACAAAGTAATGGAACATATATGGACACCATCTTTCACGTGAACTTCAACACACACAAACACATTTTTATTCCAATTTTCATGCATCAAACACATCTCTCTCAAATACTCTCATATTTTTCTAAGTGTTCTTCATGATCTTCATCAAAATCTAGCTCAATAATCCAAACATAAATCAACATACAAAACAATCTTTCAAGAACACTTCAAGAATTATATCAAGTTTGCAAGACTACTTCCAAGCTTTCTAATCCATTCCAAGTAATCATCTAAGATCAAGAAACCTTTTTTATTTACAGTAGGTTATCTTTCTAATTCAAGGTAATATTCATACTCAAACTTTGATTCGATTTCTATAATTATAACTATCTTAATTCAAGTAGTAATCTTACTTGAATTTGTTTTCCTGTCATGATTCTACTTCAAGAACTTTCAAGCCATCCAAGATCCTTTGAAGCTCAAGATCATTTCTTGTTATTTCCAGTAGGTTTACCTACTATATTTGAGGTATTGATGATGTTCATAACATCGTTCAATTCATACTTATATAACCATTTTATTCGATGAAAATAACTTGTAATATCTAGAACATAGTTTAGTTAATTCTAAACTTGTTCGCAAATAAAGTTAATCCTTCTAACTTCACTTTTAAAAACAACTAAATACATGTTTTATATCTATATGATATGCTAACTTAATGATTTAAAACTTGGAAACATGAAGAACACCATAAAACCAGACATACGCCGTCGTAGTAAAACCGGGGACTGTTTTGGGTTGGATTATTAAAAACTATGATAATCTTTGATTTAAAAGTTGTTCTTCTGGGAAAATGATATTTCATATAAACATGAAACTATATCCAAAAATCATGGTTAAACTCAAAGTAGAATTATGTTTTTCAAAATGGTCATCAAGATGTCGTTCTTCGACGGAAATGACTACCTCTTTAAAAATAGGTGTGTAACCTATAACTCTGACTATAAACCACCACGTTTTCAGTTTATTTTTACAAATTTTAGTTCGTTACGAAACCATAGCAATTTTATTCACTCAAAACGGATTTATAATGAAGAAGTTATGAGAAAAACAATATTGGTTAAAAATGGCTAAAATGACTACGTGATGATTTTACAAAAATCTATACTAACCAAATCCTAGCTAACTTTTCTTGTATTATACATGTATTCTAACATGTCATGAGTACTTCCATGTAATATACTAGTCTCGGATAAGTCCGAGACAATATCATGTAATCTTGATTAGTTAAGACATTAGTTACACAACACGTCGGATAAATCGAAAGACCCACATACACAATACGTGTAACTACAATAGCGGTATCGTGGGTCATGATTGAGTCTTATACAATACGTGTACACTATGTTTTGATTATTACAGGGTGATATTTTGAATTATATATGTACTACTAACATTGGACTACTAACGTTGGACTGCTAACTTGACAACTTAAATCGTCAACACGTAAAAAAAAATATGATGTGAATATATTTCTATCATACCTTGATATATATTTATATATTTGTTATAGGTTCGTGAATCAATCCGTGGCCAAGTTCGATTTTCAACGAATTGAAAATCTGTGAAAGTGAGTTATAGTCCCATTTTTACTATCTAATACTTTTGGGATGTGAATACATGCAGTTTTTAAATGTTTTACAAAATAGGCACAAGTAATGAAACTACATTCTATGATGAATTTGTTATGCCGAATATCCCTGTTTTTTCTTGGTAACTTAATAATTAGTGTACGCACTAATTAGCGCGAATCCTAAAGATAGATCTATGGGCACCAACACCCCCCATTATGGAAAATGGAATGCTTTAGTATTTCGATTATTATACAGATGATACTTTTAAATACAGATAGTTATTCTTGTACGTTTTGGGATATTCTTTATGCATTTTTTTAATGTCGGTTACCAGGCAACTTATCATATGAATGATTTTTACAGATGGTTATTCCTGTATGCTTATGAAAGAAATCTTGTGGCCTATTATTAATATGATTTATGGTATAGATTAAACCTATGACTCACCAACATTTTTGTTGACGTTTTAAGCATGTTTATTCTCAGATGATTATCAAGAGCTTCTGCTGTTGCATGCTAATTAAAGACATGATTTGGAGTCAGCATGCTTGTATGATAATGTTTAAAAACTGCATTCGAAAAATAAGTTGTTGTATATATTATTGTAAACCATTATGTAAAATGGTCGTGTGTAAACGATATCTTTTAGATTATCATTACTTGATAATCTACGTTATGTCTTTTAAGCCTTTGTCGATAAAATAAAGGTTATGGTTTGTTTTAAAAACGAATGCAGTCTTTGAAAAATGTCTCATATAGAGGTCAAAACCTCGCAATAAAACCAATTAATATGAAACGTTTATAATTGATATGAACGGGGAATTTCAGTTGGCATCAGAGCGTTGGTCTTAGAGAACCAGAAATTTGCATTAGTGTGTCTTATCAAGTTTCTTAGGATGCATTAGTGAGTATGGACTTCGACCGTGTTTACTTTAAAAACCATTGCTTAACACTTTTATTGGAAACTATATATTTTTACATGTAAATACTATGTAGTATATTACTAATGTGTTAGTTAATGTGTGATAGATGTCTATTTCCAGTACCAATCCCATTGACTTATCTAATAACAATGAAGAGTCGGATGTATTTTGGGAAGATTCACAAATTCCGGAAGAAGAACCGGAAGAAGAGGAACCGGAAGAAGAAGAAGAAGAAGAAGAAGAAGAAGAACCGGATGAAGAAGATCCGGAGGAGAAAATGTTAAAAATTACAGAAAAACGGTAAAATAAGAAAAAATCCTCAACCAATGGACCAAAGTTAAAAATGGTTTATGGTGTCTCCGCTGAGGAAGAAAATTTTTGGGAAGATTACTAATTTTCTGATGAATCGGATCCCGATGAGGATTCTGATGAAGTGATATAAATTACCCCGTCCCAATTTAATAAAGAAAAAAAATAATAAGGGAAAATCTATCAAAATAGAGAAACCCGATCCCAAACCCGATGAACCCTATGTTATGATGAAATACCCTGATGGAATATACCGCAAACAACCGTATTTCTTAAACTTTAACTATAGTCCAGGAACATCTAAGAAACCAGATTTTTCTAGACCATTTGTGAAAAGGACTGGTCATATTAGTATGGGTCCATTTATCCCTAGGAAATTAGCAAAACGAACCGAGTCCGAGGAAGAAGAAGCAAACAAGTCTGAATAAAGAGTTGTAGTCATTTATTTTTACCATACCGTGTAAAATATGTATTGTAGCGTGTTTGTACTTTTATGCTATATGTAAAAATTGCTTGTAATATTTTGTTATTCTATCATCTTTTACGGATCTAATCTTCGTCTCTTTTACAGTATAAAAATATAAAATGGACGTTAAGGATAGACAACCGAAAATTTTAGAAGACCTACCACTAGAAATGCTTGATGAAATCTTGTCTAGAGTTGGTCAGGATTCATCGGCTCAATTGTTTATGGCGAAATTAGTTTGTAGGACATTTGAAAGACGTTCCAGGCATGCCTTGGTTTAAAGAAGGCTTTCCTTCGATAGGTGGTGTATCTTACACTGGGGACACCCTAAGTTGGCTCGTGTTTTATTTATGGCTATGGGTGCGGGAAACCCTAATGCAGTTTTCTGCTACGGATTGAGGGCCTATTTTGACTCCGTATATCCCAATATAGGACTATGTTCATTAGAAAGGGCTTCAAACATGCAACTTAAAGAAGGATGTTACGGTTAGTGATGTTCACCTCTCATCAAACTGAGAAAAAGAACATCGGGTTGCAACTTCTTAATAAAACATTCCCACGGGTGATGGATTTAGTAGTTGAGGTAAGAGAAAAGGTTTTTAACATGTTACGACGCTGTTGGATATTACGTAACCCCCATCCTTTTGGCGACGTTACAACGTGATGCCTTGCCAACAGCCACAATGGTTATTTCCCACTTGACCAAGGATGGGAAATAATATTAGTGAAACCTGAATGCATGACTTATTTCTGGTCCTATGATTTACGAGTCTTTACTGCCTTTATTGAACAATTTGAGTTTAACTAGAATTGTCTTAACAGCTGCCTTGTATCATAGTTATCGTGTGCTATATTTCATGCTGTATGTAAAATAGCGATATTGTACGTTTGTAAAATATTGTATTAAAGTTTGAACGCGAAGTATTATTGGAATTAGTATTTCATAATAGAATTGTAGTAGTTGAATTGTATATTAGCTATTAAGTATGAACTTTAACGGGTAGGTACTACCCGAATTAAAAATTATAAAACGCTAATATGAAGAAAAGGCTTTTATAAATAAGTTCATATTATGCTACGAAATACTATTAACTACTCCTAATATTCTATATGATTAACTTAAATCTTTTGGCGATTTTTTTGAAGGAAATGGCACCGACTACTCGACACAACATGAACATGAGCGAGGAAGACTTACGTGTTTTCCTTGCAGTAAACATAGCCGAACTACAGGCTGCAATGCAAAACAACAAAAATAACTCTGGATATAGCAGTGAAACTAATTCCATAAGAAATCGTGTAGGATGCTCCTACAAGGAATTCACAGCCTGTAAACCTCTGGAACTCGACGGAGCTGAAGGACCAGTCGGATTGAAATGATGGACCGAGAAGGTCGAATCTGTGTTTGCTATAAGCAAATGTGCTGAAGAAGATAAGGTGAAATACGCCACGTATACTTGCACAGGTACTGCGTTAACCTGGTGGAACACCTGTAAAGGCCAGTCCTAATCCACCTGGACGAAGTCTTCAACATCTGGTCTCATTGCGAGGTACTGACCTCTATATGATAGGTTTTACAAACATTGCATTCGTTTAAAAAACAAACTCATTTCAAAATATAACCTTTTGATACAAATGATATACGATTCCTGTAATATGAACGACTAATCTGTCATTGACTTAATAAACGTCTTTTTTTGAACTCGACGACTCGAATGCAACGTCTTTTGAAATATGCCATTAATGACTCCAAGTAATATCTTTAAAATGAGCAAATGCACAGCGGAAGATTTCTTTCATACATGAGAATAAGCATGTTTTAAAAATGTCAACCAAAAGGTTGGTGAGTTCATAGGTTTATCATAAACAATAAAATTCATAATTTTGATAGACCACAAGATTTAAATATGCATGGTACAAATGGGTCCGTATCCTATACCCACCTGTAATGTACATGCGATTTCTTTTAAATACAATACACATATCTCGTGTACGAAACCATTTTTCATAAGTCTTATAAACCGTACACGTATCTCGTGTACAAAATATCATACACATAACCTGTGTATAAAATCATTCTCTCTATATATAACCTTGCTTGTTAACCGGCCTTAACATATAATGCGCATAAGAATATCCCCAAAACATTTCCGTCTGTTTAATATAAACCTCGAAGTACTAAATCCGTAACCGGATGGGGGTGTCAGTTCTCGTAGATCTACCTTTAGGATTCGCGTCAATTAGGGGCCATTTCCCTAATTCTTAGGTTACCAAGCTATAATAAATGGGGGAAATATTCGGTATAATAACCACCAGAACTTCTCGTCGGTATAATAATTTATTCGAGGAATGTTTCGCTTGTGTCTATCCCGTCAAACATTTATAAAAACATTTCATGTATTATCAGTCCCAAAAATATATATTAAAAGCATTTAGTAAAAGGGAGCAAATAAAACTCACGATACGATATTTTGTAGTAAAAATATGCATACGACTGAACTGAACAATGCAGGGTTGGCCTCGGATTCATGAACCTATATCATTTATATATATATTAACACACATAATTGTAATCGAACAAATTTATATATATATTTATTAGTGATAAGATTTTTATATTAATAACTTAATTAATATATTTATTTTATATACTTTTTAAATAAATAATTAATATTTATTATAAGAATATTAATATAGTTTTTGTTAAATATATTTTTATATAACTAATTTTATTATAATAATATTAATAATATTAATAGTAGTATTGCTAATAATAATAGAGTTATAATA
Source organism: Rutidosis leptorrhynchoides (assembly GCF_046630445.1). Lineage (NCBI taxonomy): Eukaryota > Viridiplantae > Streptophyta > Magnoliopsida > Asterales > Asteraceae > Rutidosis > Rutidosis leptorrhynchoides. The sequence goes on from NC_092337.1 coordinate 299,785,790, forward strand.
ATAAAAGTAATAATGATACTAGCAGTAAAAATGATAATAATAATAATAATAATGTTAAAAATAATAATAATAATGATAATAAAAATAATAAAGATAAAATAATGATAATTCTAATAATAATAATAGATTTAATGATAAAAAATGATAATTTTAATAAAAATTATAATTTATATAATAATGATATTTTTAATAATAAGGATACTTTTAATAATAATAATAATAATAATAATAATAATAATAATAATAAAAAAATAAATAAATAATAATGATATTACTAATACTAACACTAATGATAATAATATTAATTGTATTAATGATAGTAATAATAATAATTATCTTAAAAATAATAACACTAACTAATAATAATAATAATAACAATAATAACAATAACAATAATAATAAATAAATAAATAAATAAATAAATAACTACCTCAAATAAGTAAGCCTTTAAAAAACATGTCTCAGCCCGGGTTCGAACCCGAGAACTCACGCTAACCCAACATAACCCCAACCACCTGATCTAGTCTGCTTTTCTTGATTCAATACCCAAAATAATTATATTAACCATTTTCTGTTTCAAGCTCGAATAGCCCAGTCACACTTGGCCCAACAGCCCAATCACCCTTAGCCCAACCTGTGCAGCTATTTATTGAAAAATAATAATAAACTGCAGCAGCCTAGGTTCAAACCCACGACCTCTCTTTCTACGCATACACCCCCAACCATTACTCCGTCTCTCTTTTTCTGTTTTAAATCACAGAAATAAATTATAAAACCTATATTTCGAATTGTTTCTTCTTTTTCATTTCCCTCACTGTACATCATCACCTAAACATCATCAATATTATTGTCGGGTAACCATTATAGTTTCATCATCATTCTATTTCGTTAAAAAAATATACAACAACGGTATTCGATCAACTTCACTATTCTCTCGATCATAACCATCATTCTTCTCGTTCATCCATAAACTAAAATTTAACTGTAGCAGTAGCAAAATGGTAGCGAGGTGATCTCGTTTGCTAACAATAGACATCAAAATAGATGTGGGTTATGGTGGTTTCGATGGATGGCAGGAAAACAGATGACGCGGAAGCTGTAGGTGCAGACAGCGACGGATGAAGGGAGAAAAAAAATAAAAAAAATAAACAGTGGCAGAGGTAGTTTTGTTGGTGATTTACAGTGGTGGGTTGCAGTAGTAAAAACTTATGGTGGTGGTGATGATGGTTGTAGTGGTGGTGTACAAAAGGTGGTGATTGTTTTTGGTATTTCATGATAAAAAAAAATGAAACAGTGGCGGTAGTGATGGCAGTTATTAAGTGGTTTTTGAAGGTGGTTTGAGAATAGAGGTCGTGGCTGTGTTAGGTGGTGGTATCGGTGGTGTGGTTGTTCACGTATAGGTGGAGATGGTGATCGAATAATCATAAACGAAACACAAGGTGGTTCTCGGTGGTGTTGGCGATGGGTTATGGTGGAAGTTTAATGATCCATGAAGAAGAAATAAACAAGGTGATGGGAGACGGTTGTTATCGTTTATTCGAATGATGAAATCAAAACAGAAAATACAATAATTCTTGAAGTGGGTGGTGATATGTGGTTGTCTTGTTTTTTGATTAGAAATAGGAAGTAGTAATTCTTGATCATAGGTGGTGATGGTGTTTAATGATGGTGATCGACAAGGTGGTTGCGGTGGAAGTGTTGGAAGGTGGACGATGAGTTTGACGGTGGAAGTATTGCTTGTATATATATATATATATATATATATATATATATATATATATATATATATATATATATATATATATATATATATATATATATATATATATATATATATATATATATATATATATATATATATATATATATATAAAACTTTCAATCATTCATACATATAATATTAAATAATATAAATAATAATAATTAATAATAATATAATACTTATTATAATCAAAGAAGAATCAAACGTGCAAATAACTAAAATATCTTACCGACAATTTTCACGGACTATTATTTCGTACTCCGTTGTTACTCAGTGGCGGACAAAAGTTCACAGAAAAATCCCAAATTTTTATATTAAATTCCTTTATTTATTTAAGTCATTATTGTATAATTAACTATTTAAAATTATCAAATAAAAATTAACTCAACCGTTTGCGCTCGATCCAGGGTAAAAATATAAAAATTTCTAAAATTTAACAAATAGCTTCTAAATACATTTTTAATAAGTCTATAATTTATAGAAATCAGTTTTGGATCATCGTTTATTTTAAAATTATATAAGTTTGAATTAAACTTCTCTAAATAATAATCGAAACGTCCATCGAGTATTACGATTATTAAATAATTATAGTTGATATACTCTATATATATAGATTTATTTAAATAACAATTTAATTATAACGTATAATATTATTTTAAGTTATTATATATACATATATTTATATTTATATTAATATTTATATGTATACACCTTTATTTACAAATAATGGTTCCTGAATCGTCGAGAATGGTCGAAGTTAAATGAATGTAAGAAAACAGTTCAAAAATTTTGAGACTCAACATTACATACTTTGCTTATCGAGTCAATATATGAAATCGTATCGTGAGTTTGGTTCAAAATTAGTCAAAATTTTCCGGGTCGTGACAGTACCTACCCGTTAAAGAAATTTTGTCCCAAATTTTGATTGAGGTCGTCGTGGCTAACAATAAAAATGTTTTCATGATGAATATGAGTTGATAAATAGAGTTTTATCATCATTGAGTAATATGGATAAAACAATTCGATTACGCGAAGAGTATAAGTGAAGCTATCACAAAAGATTGCAATAAAGAAATAGAGATTCGTCTTAACTTTTGACGTAGTCATGGTTGATTTCCAAAATTCAAGGAATTTAAAGAAAATCTTCTAAGTAGAAAGGAAATGTATTAGCACGATTAATTAGCAAACTGCTGGAATTACGGAAGAATAGAAATATCAAGGAAATATTTTCGTGATATGCTTAGAGATTAAGTAGAATAAAAGAATCGTGTAACATGGTTCATGATGAGGGTGTGATCTGTGACTCATCACGTTCCATTAGAAATTCAGCATGACTTACTGTAATATAATCACGTTGGTCGGGCGTCATTATATTATACTAACTCATGCTTCAATTTCCAACACTATTCCAGAAACCATTCATAATTTAAACTTAAATTTTATAGAAGGATAGAAACTAAAATAGTTTCTTTTATGATGTAACATAGATAGCACGAGGAGATAGAATAAGTAAGGAGCAAAGTATTTGCTAAAAATTTCAGTAGATACTGAATCATATAGATTCTGTAAGTACAGATTTTGTAATTTATCCATAACCTCCTTCATAGTCTGCTCAATCCGTTTTTCAGTTTCAAAACTGAGCCTTTTCAACACACCATTCTTTATTATTAAGCTTCTGGTCATTAGGACCATCTATAACTTTTGCTGCTTCATCAGCACTCTCATATCTGAATCATTGGTTATCAATCTGAGGTGTTTTCAAGAGTTTGAAGGGTTTGAATGTAGGTTGTAATCATCATGATACAAAAGATTGTTTAAGATGAAATCAAGTGGCAAACTTGAAGAAATGTTTAACTGTAGAAGATGTAACTTATTAACCATATTTTAAATCAAAATGTGTTATAATTAATATTTCCTCTCTTTTAATACTTTTTAATTGTCCAAGGTTAGTAGTCCAATGTTAGTAGTCCAATTGTCCAATAGTGCAATGGTCCAATATATAAAATCTTAGAATTAATCAAGATTATATTATATTGTCTCAGGATTAACCAAGACTAGTATATTATGACAGTATTTAAATGAGGATATTCAAAGTGTGTAAAATAAATAACAGTATTTAAATGACGTTAAATAAAGTGCGTAAAATAAATAACAGTATTTAAATGACGATAAATAAAGTGCGTAAAATAAATAACAGTATTTAAATGACGATAAATAAAGTGCGTAAAATAAATAACAGTATTTAAATGACGATAAATAAAATTGCGAGTATTAAAATTGCGATAATTAATTGCGATAATTAAAATGACAATAAATAAAATGTAATAAGGAAATAGTCATAACGGGTATAGGATGTTAGGACTCCAAAGTTGTATAGTGTTAATGTGAAATAAGCTTAAATGATGGTTCCTTAGAAGAGGGCTATATAAGGAACCTAAGTAGTCCTAATTAGATAGCCATTACATTGTAAGTGAGTTCTAGAAGCTGTGGAATGTAAATCTTATTGATTCTCTCTCATACCGAGTCTCCTTTACACTTACCGAATCTCATTCTAACTTGTCTTTTCTTCTAATCTCAACATGATCTGACCTATCATTTGGTATCAGAGCTTCCAGGGAGTGATATTACATCACTAGATTGATCCAGAGATTGAAGATTACAGAATCTGAGCACTCTCGGTATATTGAATCAGATTCGGTATATCGAATCTGATAATCTGACGTTCAAATTCTTATGATAAGTTCAGCGATGGTGTATTAGGTTGATTAGAAAGAGTTTCAATCATCATTACAGCTTTTTAACATCAATTATAAAGAATTAAGTTAATATTTAGAGTTCTTGGCTAAAACTCTCGGTATTCATCATTTCCAGCTTGATTCTTTAGTTTAGTAAAGGTTTGAGGTTTCAGTTGTGATCGTGAGGTGTTTAATCACATTTCTGACGGTTTAATTTCTTCAATTCTTCAAGTTTTGAAGATTTGATCTACATTCGGTATCGTAACTGCCATACTGAATCTGCTTCAAAGCTATTAATTCTCAATCAGTGTTGCAAATTATGGTGTGTTTGTGATTCTATCACATTCGATTTGGTCATACGCAGCTAATTGGTGTGATTTGAGAAAGGATTCGTTTGAATTCTAAGTTTTTATACTTAGACTCGCTATTGTCAACTGCTACAGTTGACATTCGGTATCCTATACATTCAGTATCTTTGATATTTTGTGTGATACTAACTTGTTTCCTTGTGCAGCAACGTTACAGAATTTAGTTCAAAGGAATTGAGTTGTGTTTGAATTCAAATTCATATAGAATCTGACTACCGAGTCAGATACCGAATCAGAATCTCGGTATCACTAAATTCATTGGTTTTAAGTGTTCTCAGGCTACAAATCTTGTGGTTACCGAATCTATACTGAATCTGGGTGTGTTACTTGTATTTCTGATCAGTTTCTGATACAAAATCTGGTTTACCGAATCTACTACAGTACAAAATCTGTACCGAATCTGCTACAGTACCGAATCAGATACCAAATCTGATATTTTTGTTAGATTGTTGTGATTTTTCATCCTAGATTTGTGTAATACCGAATCTTTGCCGAATCTACCTCATTTTCAAGATGTCTACTCAAGATACTTTGATCATTGGATCAGATTCCCGTCCTCCATTGTTGTTTGATGGCAAGTACACTCAGTGGCTTCACCGAATCACTCGGTACATAGACTATAAGGGTGAGAAAGAATAGTACATATGGGCTTCTCTGAGAGATGGTCCAGTTGTAGATTATTATCCGAATACTGGTATGCCAATTTCAATCTATGAACTTTCTGGTGATAAACGTGAGAGAGCTCAGGGTGACATAGAGGCAAAGAACATTGTTATGCAAGCTATCCCATATGAGTTATTTGAAAATGTTGATAGCAACACCACAGCAAAAGATATATGGGATGAGATAAAATGACAGCAAGAAGGTTATGACATGTCAGATGTTACTAAACTGAATAAGGCTCTGGGATTTTATGAAGATTTCAAGCAGGAACCTGATGAACCACTCAAGGATACCTACCGTCATTTCAATGGTGTTTTCAATGAGTTGAAAAGGTGCAAGATCATAAAAGTAAATGCTGAAGCAACATGAAATTTCTCAAAAAGCTCAATGTTGTTTGGCTTCCTTATGGAACCATTGTTCGATCTACCAAAGAGATTGACAAGTTGACTATTCATGAGCTTGTTGGACTTCTTATGCAATACCAACCTGAAGTGTCTAAACTTCAAGAAGGAAGGAAAGAGTCATCTCCAAGGGATCCTCTTGCTCTCATTGTCAAAAAGAAGAGCAAATCATTTACGACTTCCAAAAGTTTGTCCAAGAAAGTGCTTGTTGAAAAATAAACTGATTCTAAAGAGTTGAATCTTTCTAATGTTGATGATTCTCACCTTGAATTAGTCAAAATGGCAGCCATGTTCACAAAAGCCTTGAACAAACACAAGTTCAAAGGCAAATCAAGCAATCAACATAAGAACTCATCGTCTTCCTCGTACTACAAGAAAGCTGATCACTCAAAACAACAATAACGTGCTGATGATTCCAAGAAGGATGAATCAATCTGTTTCAATTGTAGCAAAGCTGGTCATAACTCTCGTGAGTGCAAGATGCCTAAGAAGAAGGATGCAGCTTATTACAAGAAGAAAATGTTGATGGCTAAGATTGTAGAAACTGGGAGAGAGCTTAAACGGGTTGATGATACTTGGTTTAACTGGACTGATGATTCAGATTCAGAGGTGGAACATGCAAATGTTTGCAAGGTCACTAAGCTCATCAAAGCTAAGGAAGCAATGGAGAATTCTGACTCAACATCTGATGATGATGAGGTACAATCATCTGAAATTCCACCTGATTTTATAAAAGTGCAAAATGACATGATGAAGAATTTGGTCTCAATGTAAAAAGAAGTCAAAGGTTTAAAATCTGAAAATAAGGTTTTAAAAGATAAAATCAAACTTTCTGAGACCAAACCATCTTCATCTAAATTACAATCGGAATTGCAAAGATTGACTGTCCAACTCAGCTCCACGGAAACTGAGTTGGAAGATCTTTAAAAATTAATTCATCTGATTAAGGTCGAAAGGACAGATTATCGTCTAAAATTGGAACGACTTGCAGAAAAAGTTAAATTTTTAGAAAAAGATCTTTCTGATTTGAAAACTGAACATGAACCCACACTTTCAAAGCTAAACAAGAAAATTATTCAATTGGAAAACACCATAATTGAAAAGAACTCTGAAATTTCTTCTTTGTCAAAAGAGTCTTTTCAAATGAAAGCACAACTTGCTCGATATGAGGAAAAACTCTATCGAACAGATCAATCCAAAGCTATCATGAATATGGAACTTTCAAAACAAACGATTTTTATGAATAGACCAAAAACAATTCATGGTGAAAAGTGGGGGTTGGGTTATGAAGATCATAAGATCTTAGATATTGCTTCCAAAAAGATTCCAGTATTATATCATTCTGATTACTTTCAAGCTGGTTTACCATCTCATTTTGTGCATGCTTCTTATGCTGATTTTAATGATATTATTGTTAATTGCAAATCTAGGAAATACCATCAAATTAGCTTAATGTTTGAGAAAATCAATGCTAAAATGGGTAAATCAAATCCTAATTTCTTGAAGGAACTTGTTGAAACTGAAAAGAATATGCAGCGTAAAAATTATGTACCTAAGCGTAGACTAGTTTATATCCCAACACTCATGCTAGAGAAATACATTTTAATGCTTGTGAATGAAGTGTTTAACAAACCTAGTTCTAGCATTATTGCCATAGATGAGGTGTTTGATGAACCAACTTTTGATGTGAAACCAATTCTACCAGCCTTACCTACATGTTCTGATAATGTTTTCTGTGTAGACCTAGCACATGAACTAACTGTCTTTTTTGAGACAGAATTCCTAGGTCAAACTGATTTAGATGTAAAGGTAGAATATCGAGATGAACTAACTGTTGAAAACTTGAAAGACTTTGACGCAACAATTGATCCTTTGAATGAATTTTACGCAAACATACCTATTGTACGAAACTTGAAACGTATATTAGGTATAGTTGAACAGGAAAATGTATATTTGCTACTTAAGTGTCAATCATTAGAACAAATGCTTGCTTTGTGTGATAAGTTACCTCCACTTCCTAAGAAAGAATGTACTTATGATTTTAAGGAAGGTTAAGTGCTAGTTTCTGCAGAGGAATTATGTCTTGAGATTAAGAGCTTAAAACAAAAAATAATTCACCTGAAATAGGCTAACACACTTAAGCAATCATATACTGATGAAACCATTATGCCTAAATGTGTTGGTGGGATTAATAAGAAAGGGAAGGGAACAACAACATCTGAGGATGCAAAACTCATTACTATTCTTCAAAACCCACTACGTTCTCAATTTGGTAAACGTGTTTCAAAAGTTGCACCTTCAAACCAATTTGTTGTCAAGAGAGTTCATTTTCAAAATGGTTCTGTGTTAACTGAAAAGATTCATATGATTCCAATGTCAAATCAATCAAAGGAAAGTCTTTTAACGAAATCAGTCAAGTCAACACAACACACGAGTCCAAAACCTGATTTGAGTGAGTATGATGCAAAGGAACGTAAAATCAAATTGGAAATTTTGCAAAATCAATCATCTCATGTGTCAACTGAAAAGTTTGGACGTCTAACTAACAGAGGTGTTTTTCGTATCACATGTCATAATCCAAATTTGACTTACAAGTCTGTATGGGTTCCTAATTCCACGACTAAGAAAGTAGCAACCAAACCAAAGCAATCTGCTAGTCGACCTAGGAAATCATCTCATGTCTTTCAATTTTCATCTGTGAACAAAACATCTTCTTGGAATAAGTTGTGTGTTAAGACTTCTGATAATGATGTAAAACTTGATATTGCATACGATGCTTCATGTAATGTGGTTTTAAATGATGTGTTATTGTCTAAATTGCATGATGCTTTACGTGATTATCTCATTGTTGATCCAAAGTTTATTGTTGGTACTAACCGTAGAGGACCCAAGAAACTTTGGGTACCTAAACTCTAGGAAATTAACGTTTTCAGGGTTTCGACGTCTGTGTTTGGTATATCGATTCCGGTTGCTCTCAACACATGATGGGCGATAAATCCTTGCTTGTGAATTTCGTTGAAAAATTCCTAGGAACGGTTACTTTTGGAAACGATGAGATTGCAGCAATAACGGGTTATGGAGATTTTGTGAAAAATGGCATAACGATTAAACGGGTCTCATATGTTGAGGGTTTGGGGTGCAGTTTATTTAGTTTCAGCCAATTTTGTGACGGAGATCTCAAGGTTTTGTTTGAATGTCGTCAATGCTTGGTGCAATCCACCGATGGAAACGATCTCCTTGTTGGTAAAAGTTATGCTTCACTTTATACTATTGACCTCAATGATACACCATCACATGCAACCATGTGTTTGGTTACTCGTTCAACAAAGGAAAATTCATGGTTATGGCATCACCGGATGTCACACCTGAATTACAAGGGTATTAATCGACGGGTCTCTAAAGACTTAGTTGATGGTATTCCATGCTTTCAATATGATAAGCATCATGTGTGTCCATCATGTGCGATGGGTAAGCTGAAACGGACTAATCATCCGCTTAAGCAAAACCCTAGTACTTCATCGTCCTTACAATTATTGCATATGGACTTATGTGGACCCATGCGTATTTCTAGCCTTGGTGGCCGGAAACATGTGCTTGTCATTGTAGATGACTATACCCGATTTACATGGATTTTCCTTCTAAGGACTAAGTCAGAAACCCCCGCCATTATCATTGAGTTCATTAAAAAGACTCAACGCTCTTTTAACAAACATGTTAAGAGTATTCGAACTGATAATAGGACGGAATTTAAGAATGACCTGCTTGATAGTTATTTGAAAGACCGAGGCATTGAACATCAGTTCTCTATTGCACGAACCCCTCAACTGATAATGGTACGTTGTTCGAAGCAGCTCGAACGATGCTTGCTTACTCTAAACTACCTCTGAAAATGTGGGGGAGGCCATTTCCACTGTATGCTATACCCAAAATCGATGTATCATTAATAAACATTTTGATAAAACTCCTTATGAGTTACTATATGGTAGGCGCCCGAATGTCAAATATTTTCGTGTCTTTGGTTGTATATGCTATGTGCTTAATGATTTTGACAGCCTCGGAAAGTTTGATCCTCATGGCGATCAGGCCATATTTCTCGGTTATTCTTCGAACAAAGTTGCCTATCGTGTCTATCATAAATGGACAAAGACGATCAAGGAAAGCATTAATGTAACGTTCGATGAGTTATCGGGAATGGCTTTTGAACAACTCAGTTCAAAACCCGATCCTAACCTGACTACTTCTTCTTCCGCGCAAAATTCAATTTTCTTGAAGAAGGGTGTTCCTACGGTAACAACAGAGGAACTGGATATCTTGTTTGATAGTCTTTATGCTCCTCAACGGAATTCAAATGTTCAAGATGTACCGGTTACACCATCACATTCAACTACTGTGGAGACTCAACCAAGTCTTTTTGATGAAGATACAACACCAATTGATTCACCTATTGCTTCTTCATCCTCCCTCCCACCTCCTGATGATAATCTTGAACCAATTTAAGATACATATGTTAATACAACTCCAGTTATTTCTCCAGATACTTAAATAAATCCATTAGAAAGTGTTACATTAGATCAAGCGGATCAAGGCTCAACGTCAACAACGGTTGATGTTTCAATGGATACCACTGATGTACAACCTCTTCCACATAACAATAGATGGACTAAAAGTCATCCAATTGATCTTATCATTGGTGATGCATCTGCTCCAGTCATGACTCAAAGGGCAACTCGGAATATGTGTCTATACACTGCCTTTCTTAGTAAGATTGAACCAACAACTGTTGCTCAAGCTTTACTAGATCCGAATTGGATGGTATCAATGCAAGAAGATATAAATCAGTTTGATCATTTGAAAGTATGGCGATTAGTTCTAAGACCAACGGGTCAACGACCAATATGGGTTAAGTGGATTTTTAAGAACAAGAAGGATTCTGATGGAATTGTGGTTCGAAATAAGGCACGTCTTGTAGCCAAGGGATATCGACAACAAGAGGGTATTGATTATGACGAAACGTTTGCTCCGGTTGCTAGGATTGAGGCTATTCATCTTTTCCTTGCATTTGCTTCTCATATGAAGTTCACGGTGTTTCAAATGGATGTCAAAACTACTTTTCTGAACGGTCATCTTCAAGAGGAAGTTTATGTTGATCAACCAGAAGGCTTTGTCGATCTCATTCATCCAAACCACGTCTACTATTTGGAGAAAGCTTTGTATGGTCTGAAGCAAGCACCACGTGCATGGTACGAGACCTAAACAAAGTATTTGCTGGACAATGGCTTCTCTCGTGGAACGATTGATACAACGCTGTTCATCCGTAAAAACCACGGTCACATTCTGTTGGTTCAAATTTACGTTGATGACATTATTTTTGGTTCCACGTCCCCGGCCTTATGCAAAGAATTTGGTGACCTTATGGCCAACAAATTCGAAATGAGCATGCTTGACCAGTTAAATTTCTTCTTGGGGTTACAAGTAAAACAATTACTAAATGATATTTTTATCAGTCAAACAAATTATATCAATGATATGCTAAAATGTTTTAAAATGACTACTTTAAAACCAATGACAACCCCAATGAGGACTTTACTGGATGCTGATGCTAATGGGGAACCCTTTGACATTACGCTTTATCGAAGCATGGTTGGTTCTTTAATGTATCTGACTGCAAGTAGACCAGACATTACACTTGCTGTAACTGTCTGTGCCCGCTTTCAGTCAAACCCTAAGAAATCCCACTCCAAAGCGGTTGTTATGATTTTTCAGTACCTTAAAGGTACACCTAACCTTGGGATCAGGTATCCTCATGGATCCAATTTCAATCTCACTGCTTATACTGATGTAGATCATGGCGGTTGCCATGTTGAGAGAAAGAGCACATCTGGATCAATTCAGATATTGGGGAATAGGCTAGTTGGTTGGTCATCTAAAAAGCAGAACTGTGTGTCTTTATCAACAGCTGAGTCTGAGTACATTGCTACAGCTCACTGTTGTTCACAAGTTTTGTGGATGCAAACTCAACTTTTGGACTATGGCTTTAAGATTTCTAAGACCCCAATTTACTGTGATTCACAAAGTGCTATTGCAATTACCAGTAACCCGGCCCAGCATTATAAGACTAAACACATTGATATTCGTTATCATTTCATTAAGGACCATGTAGAAAAAGGAGATGTAGAGTTATACTTTGTACCTACCAAAGTGCAATTAGCTGACATGTTCACTAAGCCTTTAGATGAACTTAGGCTAAAGTTTTTGATCAAAGAGATTGGCATGGTAGAGTATAGTGCTTGACATTCCTTAGATCTGTTGGGAGTTATACTTGGTATCTTGTGTTTAGGGGGAGTAGATACTTTCTAGGGGGAGCAACTGATTTCTTATGCTTTAGTTAACATCTTTTAAGGAGGAGCCTTTTAGATTTGTGTTAACTTCCTGGTATTAAGTTTCAATGGTTACGAAAGGGGGAGGTAATTCATTGATATCATATTTCAAGGGGGAGTTAATTCATTTTCTTAGGAAAATATCAAAATGGTGATTTACTTTCTTGTATATCACATTTTGAGGGGGTGAAAATGTAAGAAAATGAAAAGAAAATTATTTTTCAAAAGTGAATTTCATAAATTCTTTGTTTATATCTGAAAATAATTCACTAAGGCTTGTATACATCTCAGTCTGCAACCCGTTTTAACAATTGGTATCACTGAAGATTTGTACTTTGTACATAATTCAAAATTTTCTAAGTACAAGTCTTGTTTTCTAAAATTCATAAAAATTGAAAAAGATAAAATCCAAAAAGATGTGAATTTTAAATGAATAAATGCTAATTTTAGCATTATACCGAATCTGACAACTAACGGTACAGATTCGGTAAGTTTAAAATTTTCATAAATTGTCTCAGAAAAGTTTTTCATAAAAAATGTGATAGTCTTGAATGATTTTTGATAAAGATTTGTCAAAATTTGAAGTGAATATGTTTAAATCTGAAATTGGATTGTATTCGGTATTTAAGGCCCATTCGGTAAAGCCCATGTCTTCAAAACATTTGGTATCTATAAATAGCAGGGTCAAAGTCAAACTTTCTCTCACTTTACTCTAATTGCATACTGAATCTGAACTAATCTACCGAATCCGTCTCTCTGTATCTTCAAATCTTTGGTATATTCTTGTTTTAGTCAAATTTAAGTATCACGTATTGTAGATCTGAGATGATTAAACACTTGTAAACCAGAAAATAATGCAAATAACATGATTGTGACACTTAATTTTGAAAAAGTGTTGATTATACATAATCTGAGTCGAGTTTCTTAATTCTTAGATTAAACTCATCTGATTTAGTTAATTAACATAAATTCTTGTCAAATCTATGTTAAATTAGTTGATCTATCAATTGACCGAGTCTGTTTACATGTTTAATTGAGTATTTTATGGATTCTGTACATACCGAATGTGTTCTTGCTACAGTACCGAGTCTATTCAAATGATTAACATGCTTTTCTGCTTTGATTGAGTTGTTAATTGATTATGATCATATTTTTGCATGATATAATACTGAATATGCATGTTTAGGTGATTATGTATGATTTTTGAAGATACCGAATCTGTTCTTGGAATTTTACCGAGTATGTAATTTGGTACTTTAAAAATAATGTGATTTTCAACTTGATAAATCTTTCATGCTTTATTTGAGTCTTTGGTATGAAAACTCAAGCTTATTTGGTTACAGAATCTCAAGTTTTCATGACTACCGAATTTGCTTAATTTGTGCTTAAATTTGACTAAGTATTGTTCTGATTCTTTGTGTTATATAATTGGCTTTGTATGATGATTTTGTACTGTAATGAATATCATATGAATGTCATGTTTGTTAATTACTTGTTCATATTTGGAATAAATGATTTTTATAATTTAGAAAAACCATAAAAATGATAAAATTTGAAAAATACAAAGGATTTCAAAGGCAAATAAGAATAGAGATATGTGCTTTATGTTAAACATCTTGTGGTCTTCTATTTATTATTTATATAGCTAAATGTCAAACAATCACTTTATCAACTCTGAAACCAACATTCCCTGCAACTACTGGACTGCAATACTAGAGAGGCATACACTGTGGCCTGCTCTAAGCTCAACTGCCAGTGTGCCTGTGACAGATCTAGAGCTATTGAACAGAACTATTAGGTTTGTGGAAGCTACACAACCTATTGCTGCAAATCCAGAGGGTACACAAGCTCGATTTAAATTTAGGCTAAGAGGAGTTCAAGGGATGAGGAGTATTACAAAAGCTGATTTCAGGAGGATATTTCAGCTTCCTCTTGTTCAAAATGCTCCTGCTTTTCCTGCTACTCAGCAGATGATGTCTTCAATTTTTGATCTTGATTATGTTGGAGCTACCAATGTTCCACCGGCTAAGTTTCAGAAGAAATACCTGCACTCAAGGTGGTATGTAATCTTCTCAATCATCAATAGATGCTTGTTGATGATAAGGAGTGGTTCAGATAGCTTGACGGTGCCAATGTTGAGGCTGTTCTACTCATTCACTAGAGTAGAGACTCCTGACTATGCAGAGCTTCTATGGGATTTGGTTTGGGCTCAAGTTGATAAGCCAAGGGGTTCATACATCCCTTGTGAAAGGTTTTTCTGTATCTTTATCCATGATGCTATAAATGCTTGCAGAAATGCAAATATATTTGTACCAGGTACACATGGATCACAGATGAAAAGATTTGGGGAGCTGAAGATGAATACCACGATGGTATCTGACAATCAATTCACTATGTCGATTCTAAATTGGCTTGTAGGGCTAGCTGCACCCCAAGACGCTCAAATGCGTTCATATTTTGAGGCTGTAGAAATACCTCTTCCGAACCCGGTACAACAAGCACAAGTTGAACCCGCCGCGGTTCCAGCCCCAGAGGTTATAGAGGAACCTGTAGTACAACCACCCGGGCCAGCTAATCCTCTACTTAGGGTGAACCTCAAACATTCTAGGGTAGCACACCATGCTCAACCCATGAGGATCAGGGAACCTAGATCATCTAGGATTGAACCAACCCTTTCAACAACACCCGAAGTGAGCAGTGACACTGATTCTTCAGCAACTGAACCATTTCCTGAACATTCTCCTAAGAGAACTCGATTTATGCCTGATGATATGATTCAGACTCCTCTAACCCAACGAGTAACTAGATCTAGAACTTCGACACCTATCGTCTGCCAAACAGTTACTCCAACCATTGGTGATACGGACCAAGACCTATAGCCGATTAGGTCACCCTTACCCATCTCCATATCACATCCAATAATAACAGTAAGCCCTACGCTAAATGAAGTGCAAGCTTCGGTAGGCAAGAGAGCTAAACGCATGGATGGTAAAAAGACCAATAAGCCCATCCAATCTAAACAGGACTTAATAATAAATCCTACACAGTAAGATGCTTCATCATCTAAGGAAGTAAAGTCTTCCTCTGCAGTAAAGTCTGTGTTGACTCAATCGATTGAGGAAACTCAATCATTGAAGTCCAGAACGGCCGAAGGGGAGCCGAAAAGTCTTGAAAAGGCACCTTGCGTATCGGCTGGAAATCCTCCTGTGCCTCAACGTACAACAGGGCCTAGAGGTGCGGTTTATCTTAATGAGGGAGATCTGTCGCGTCCCATGGAAATGAGTCAACATGACAATCCTTCGAGATATTTATCAGACTTCCAGTAGACTGATCCCTTTGTTCATGAAAGTGATCCATTGGTTCAAACCACTTCTCTTCCGGATTCTGAATCTTAGGGTCTGGAGGAAGAGTCGTTAACTGAAAGAGATGTACCACCTCATGGTATATCAATGATTTCAGGAGTCAGAGATAGCAATATCTCTATGAGATCTAAACCGACGAGTAGTTCTATTACTTTGTTAGAGTCCCATGAGACTAAAGTCATGGAGGCGGATGCTTCGAAAGAAACTTCGCCAGCGACAACTCCAGTTGTTGCCCAACCTCCATCAGAAGGGGATATCACGAATTTGACTAGTAGTATGTACAGCCCTACATATAAGAATAATACCGCACTTATATCCTTACCTGCCCTCACGGAAAATCAAACACTTCCACCGATATCGCCTTCAATAGTTGCTGCTGATGCTGATGTTGTTCGTGGTTACACCGTTGTTTCACCAAATGGGTCACCTTCTCGGATTTTGAATAGATATGGATTAAGATATATCTCTGACAATGAGGTGGAGGAACTATATCTTGCTGAGTTTACTAAACGAACTGATCTTGATGAAGTTCGCAAGACTATGATGATTTATCTTAAGCAAGCAAGGATAGTATATCCTTTATCTCCATGCAAGTCACCTGGACCAATTCACATGCCTGATCATGATGATTTCGATCCCGACAATCTTCATGAGGGGGAGAATAGACAAAGTGATTATTGGTCCAGTAGTTTTCAAAGATCAACTTATGAAACTGGTGCATCTAGTCAACATAAGGATCAAGATGTTGTTGATATATCTGATTCTGAAAGTGATGAAATTGAAGAAATCCAGTGTGAAAGTTTTCTAGATGAATCGAAAGGTC
Source organism: Rutidosis leptorrhynchoides (assembly GCF_046630445.1). Classification (NCBI taxonomy): domain Eukaryota; kingdom Viridiplantae; phylum Streptophyta; class Magnoliopsida; order Asterales; family Asteraceae; genus Rutidosis; species Rutidosis leptorrhynchoides. The sequence continues at coordinate 299,802,281 of NC_092337.1, forward strand.
AGAGAGAGGGTGACTCAGGGATGCTTATGATTATGGATTCAGCTGATCAAGTACAGAATAAGTCAGCTCAAGAGGAAAATCAAAACTTTGATAATATTGAAGATATTTTGAAGGGGTCGTCGAGTGTCGCCAATGAATTCAATGATCATCAATTTATTAACTTGTCATCTCCAACTGATGAATTTGGGATACACTTTGAAAAGGAGATTTTCTCTAACGGCAAGGAAGATACTATGACTCCTCCTGATCTGAATGTTCCATTTCAAATTGCAGAGATTGTTCTTGAGCGTGATGCTGATTTCCAACTAAGTGAGGAAGAAGAGAAGATGATTCTTCATTCACCATTCATTGAACAACAAGCATATAGAATCTATGGTGATTCTGATCTCGTCCTTTCTACATCAATGAGTGTTCTGGGTGCATGGAAATATCATAAGAATCCGGAATATCTCAAAGCTTATATGAGTGTTCGCGATAAATTTAAATTGAAGAATGAAGAAAAACTTTAAGAGCGGCGGAATTTAGAGATCAAAAGCATAAATAAGGTTTTGATGATTAATAAGGATGGAGTGAAGATGCCAGTGTTTCAGGTAACAAGAATGGATGATGAGGATTATCAGTTCTCTGAAGCAGATATTGATAAACTGAAGATGGACGACATTATTTTCATCTACAATTACTTGATTGACTTGAATGAATTTGCAACAACTTATCATGCTATTGCGATGAAGGCAGTCTACAGATTTATTCTTGACTCGATGAGATGGATGTCTGTTCACGATTTTCAGATGGGGTTAGAATCTGGACACAAAAAGCTCAGAATCAAACTGCCAAATCAAGTAATCAAAGAGCTAAGATATATGTCCTTACTTGAAGTGAGTGACTGTCCATAAGGATTTACATTTGTCAAATCTCATTATACAAAGATCTTCATCAGAGTCTCAGATTTCAGAAGATACTCAGACGGAACGTTGATGTATACTTTCAAATATTTGAGATGGAGATTAATCAATAACTGCTATTCAACTGAAGATAATGAGATTGTTAAATACATTCTCACAATTTGAAAAGTTGTCTAAAGACAAGAATGAACATACGAAGATATGAGAATCTCAAGGGATTCAAATCCAAAGTTCACTTCATAGGAACAAAGTTCCTTTAGTTGTTTTAAATATGATTATATTGTAAAGTTCACATTTAACACTAAGGGGGAGATTGTTAGGACCCCGAAGTTGTATAGTGTTAATGTGAAATAAGGTTAAATGATGGTTCTTAGAAGAGGGTTATATAAGGAACCTAAGTAGTCCTAATTAGATAGCCATTACATTGTAACTGAGTTCTAGAAGCTGTGGAATGTAAATCTTATTGATTCTCTCTCATACCGAGTCTCCTTTACACTTACCGAATCTCATTCTAACTTGTCTTTTCTTCTAATCTCAACATGATCTGACCTATCATAGGAACAGTTAGCTAGGATTTGTTTAGTATTGATTTAAAATTTTACGTAGTTAATTAATTGGTTACTATTGAGTTTTATTTTGTCCATTATTTTCTTCATTATGCCACTTGTCAAATCTTGACTTGGATTCTGATCGATCAAAATCTGAATATGAAATTAAATTTGAATGAAAATAGTTGTTCTTTGGTGAACAGATACGTATATATGTGGATTTGAGTAGTATTGTTAATGACTGCTGAATCTGAATTGAAGAATGTACAATGTAACCTTCATGATGGTGATTGTGTTTTAATGATGGTGATCGGCAAAGTGGTTGTGGTGGAAGTGTTAGAAGGTGGACGATGAGTTTGATGGTGTTCGAAATCCTAAGAAAATGTTTCCTTCATGAATCTGTATTGTTTGTATATATATATATATATATATATATATATATATATATATATATATATATATATATATATATATATATATATAAGAAACTTTCAATCATTCATACATATAATATTAAATAATATAAATAATAATAATTAATCATAATATAATACTTATTATAATCAAAGAAGAATCAAACGTGCAAATAACTAAAATATCTTACTAACAGTTTTCACGGACTATTATTTCGTACTCCGTTGTTACTCAGTGGCGGACAAAAGTTCACAGAAAAATCCCAAATTTTTATATTAAACTCCTTTATTTATTTAAGTCATTATTGTATAATTAACTGTTTAAAATTATCAAATAAAAATTAACTCAACTGTCCGCGCTCGATCCTGGGTAAAAATATAAAATGTTCTAACATTTAACAAATAGCTCCAAAATACATTTTTAATAAGTCTATAATTTATGGAACTCAGTTTCGGATCATCATTTATTTTAAAATCATATAAGTTTGAATTAAACTTCTCTAAATAATAATCGAAACATCCATCGAGTATTACGATTATTAAATAATAATAGTTGATATACTCTATATATATATAGATTTATTTTAATAACAATTTAATTATAACGTATATTATTATTTTAAGTTATTATATATATACATATATTTATATTTATATGTATACACCTTTATTTACAATTAATGGTTCGTGAATTGTCAGGAATGGTCGAAGTTAAATGAATGCAAGAAAACAGTTCAAAAATTTTGAGACTCAACATTATAGACTTTGCTTATCGAGTCAAAATATGAAATCGTATCGTGAGTTTGGTTCAAAATTAGTCAAAATTTTCCGAGTCGTGACAACACCTATTTGGAGCAGGTGGGACAAAATACTGCTTACGCGCTACCGTGGTCCGCATTCAAACACAATTTGAATGAGCAGTACCGTCCCAGAAATGAAGTCAATAAGCTCAAGGCGGAGTTTAGAGAATTAAAAACTCAGGGGTATGATATCACCTCATATGAGCAACGATTCACAGAACTGTCTCTAATGTGTCCTAGTATGTTTGAGGACGAGGAAGAACAGATCGATGCGTTCGTGAAAGGGCTGACGGTTAGATTCAGTAAAATGTAAGTGCATATGCGCCTACCTCAATGCAGAAAGTGAGTCGAATGGCACATAAACTTATAGGTCAGATTGAGAGAAGAAATAAAGAGTTGGCGGCAGGGGAGGCTAAAATAAAAGTAGGCAAGAGAAAGTGGGAAGAAACCAGTGACAAGAGTCAATACAACAACAATAATTTTCAAAACTACAATCGCACCATTTATCGCAACAACAATCATAATCCCAACAACAACAACAACAACTACAACAACCGTCCCAACCACAATAACAACCGTAACAACAATAATCCCAAAAACAAAATAACAAAAATGACGACAATAGGCATAAAATTACGTGCCAAAGGTGTGAAGCGTAGCATCTGAATTTGGTTCTGTACGGCAGTATGTACCAAGTGTAATAGAAGCGGTCATAGTGCAGCGAAGTTTGAAATCTACGGATCAACTGCTAACAAGAATGCAGGAGCAAATAATGTAGGAATGAATAATGTAGCCATTCTCTGTTATGGCTGTGGAAAACTGGGCCATATTAGGAGTAAGTGTCCGAACCAAGGAAATGCAAATGGATAAGACCGTGGCAGAGCCTTCAACATCAATGCAACAGAAGAACAGGAAGACCCGGAGCTTGTTACGGGTACGTTTCTTATTGATGAAAAATTTGGTTACGTTTTATTTGATTCGGGTGCGGATAGAAGCTATATGAGTAGAGATTTTTGTGCCAAACTAAATTGTCCTTTAGCCTCTTTGGATAATAAGTTTTTACTCAAATTAGCAAACGGTAAATTAATTAAAGCCGATAAAATATGCCGGAGCCGAAAAATTAAACTGGTTACTGGTTAAAAAGGAGAGAGCAGAGGTCGTTTGTTACAAAAATGCGATTCGCATTATGCGCGAAAAAGGAAAACCCTTAATGGTGTACGGAGAAAAGAGCAACGTAAAGCTAAAACTTATTAGTAGCTTGAAGGCACATAAGCTAATAATAAAATGTTTCTATGCCATTCTAACACACATCGAGAAAATACAAACCGAAGAAAAGAACATGAATGATGTTCCCGTCGCAAAAGAATTTCCTGATTTATTTCCGAAATAATTACCGGGACTACCTCCACACTTATCCATTGAATTTCAAATAGACCTTGTACCAGGAGCTGCACCAATTCCTCGCGCTCCTTGCAAACTCGCACCCAGTGAAATGAAGGAATTACAAAGCCAATTACAAGAACTTTTAGAGTGTGCTTTCATTCGACCAAGTACATCACCGTGGGGAGCTCCTGTTTTGTTTGTCAAAAAGAAGGATTGTACATTCAGGTTGTGTATCGACTACCGAGAGTTGAACAAACTTACCATCAAGAATTGTTATCCACTACCAAGAATCGACGACTTATTTGATCAACTGCAAGGTTCATCAGTTTATTCAAAAATTGATTTACGTTCTGGTTATCATCAAATGCGGGTGAAGGAGGATGATATTCCAAAAATTGTTATCCACGAAGAACACCATAAAACCGGACATACGACGTCGTAGTAAAACCGGGGACCGTTTTGAGTTGGATAACTAAAAACTATGATAATCTTTTATTTAAAAGTTGTTCTTCTAGGAAAATTATATTTCATATGAACATGAAACTATATCCAAAAATCATGGTTAAACTCAAAGTAGAAGTATGTTTTTCAAAATGGTCATCAAGATGTCGTTCTTCGACGAAAATGACTACCTCTTTAAATATAGGCATGTAACCTGTAACTCTGACTATAAACCACCACTTTTTCAGTTTATTTTTACAAATTTCAGTTCGTTACGAAACCATAGAAATTTGATTCACTCAAAACGGATTTATAATGAAGAAGTTATGAGAAAAACAATATTGGTTAAAAATGGCTAAATTGACTACGTGATGATTTTACAAAAAACTATACTAACCACATCCTAGCTAACTTTTCTTGTATTATACATGTATTCTAACTTGTCATGTGTACTTCCATGTAATATACTAGTCTCGGATAAGTCCGAGACAATATCATGTAATCTTGATTAGTTAAGACATTAGTTACACAACACGTCGGATAAATCGAAAGACCCACATACACAATACGTGTAACTACAATAGCGGTATCGTGGGTCATGATTGAGTCTTATACAATACGTGTACACTATGTTTTGATTATTACATGGTGATATTTTAAATTATATATGTACTACTAACATTGGACTACTAATTGTGGACTACTAACGTTGGACTGCTAACTTGACAACTTAAATCGTCAACACGTAAAAAATATATGATGTGAATATATTTCTATCATACCTTGATATATATTTATATATTTGTTATAGGTTCGTGAATCAATCCGTGGCCAAGTCCAATTTTCAACGAATTGAAAATCTGTGAAAGTGAGTTATAGTCCCATTTTTACTATCTAATACTTTTGGGATGAGAATACATGCAGTTTTTAAATGTTTTACAAAATAGGTACAAGCAATGAAACTACATTCTATGATGAATTTGTTATGCCGAATATCCCTATTTTTTTCTTGGTAACTTAATAATTAGTGTACACACTAATTAGCGTGAATCCTAAAGATAGATCTATGGGCACTAACACCCCCCATTCTGGAAAATGGAATGCTTTAGTACTTCGATTATTATACAGATGATACTTGTAAAAACCCGTCCTTATCCATCTGGACGAAATCTTCAACATCTGGTTCCATTGCGATGATCGACTCCAAATAATGTCCTTAAAATGAGCATATGCACAGCGGAAGACTTAATTCATACCTGAGAATAAACATGCTTTAAAAAGTCAACATAAAGTTGGTGAGATATATAGGTTTGATGCTAGCAGCGTTATAACTATGGACCACAAGATTTCATATATAAAAATATAATACACTCGCAAGTGTATAAAATCATTCTGCTTATGTTGAGGCCTCAGTAACCAACCTTAACAATAATATAATAAGTCATCTTCGCAAAGATGGATATGTACACTCGCAAGTGTATAAATAATCCTCGAAGTACTAAACATCCGCCCACTAGTTCCTATGTCTAGTGCAGCCTACTGGATGGGGGTGTTAAACCCGATAGATCTATCTTTAGGATTCGCGCTTACATGCTATTATAACATATAACTAAATTACCTAGCACATCAATCCGCAGAATATCATTTTTAATCACTTGTGTCCATAACGTAAATCATTTATAAAAACAGCGCATGTATTCTCAGCCCAAAATATTTAAAGTTTAAAAGGGAACTATATACTCACCATACTGTATTTTGTAGTAAAAATACATATAACACCATTGATCAATTATAAGGTTGGCCTCGGATTCTCGAACCTATATTCGTTATATATATTAAAACATATAATTAATATGTAATAATAATCAAACCAGTTTATGTGTGTATTATATATATATATTGATTTTGTATTTTTAGTATTTATATCTATTGTTATAATAATATATGTATGTTTATATGTATAGTGTAAATCAATAATTTGATATATAAAAAATAATACAAATTATGATAAAGATCATTATAACTCTAATAATTATATTACTAATGTTAATAAAAAAAATGAAAATACTTTTAATATTAATAATAAAAACAATATTACTAAAAAAATAAAAAGTTGTATGTTAATAATAATAATTATATTTGTGATAATATTGTTAATGACATTAATAATATTAATAATAATAATAATAATAATAATAATAATAATAATAATAATAATAATAATAATAATAATAATAATAATAATAATAATAATAATAATAATAATAATAATAATAATAATAATAATAATAATAATAATAATAATAATAATAATAATAATAAGATTAGTAAAACTACCTCAATTGTATTGAATCCCAAAAAGAAAGAAAAATCGGCTCACTCCTGGCTCGAACCCGAGACCTCTCGTTCCTCACATAACACCCTAACCGTCTGCTCTACTTGCCTTTTCTGTTTTGAATCCCTGTCCTAAGTTATATATCCCATTATTCTAATCCTTCATCTTCTTCCCAATTTACAGTCGAACAGACAATTTTAGCCATCACCACAATCGGTTTCTAAGTAAATTAATTTTTTTAATTGAGATAAAAACGACCGGTTATAAATCATTTAATTTGTTAGCACAGAAAGATGATTTAAAGATCTGTAATAGACCCGTTTTTGTCTGCTACGAACTCAATTATGGTTTCGATAATCTAGGCTGTTTTAGATAATGGTTATAACATGAAAGAAGATGTAAATGACTATTAAAAACTCTGTGACTCCTCAATTGATTCTGAAACATCATACAGAATCCGAATTTCCTCAAGAACACATGTTTTAACTTTTTAAATTATGAACTTTGATTCGAAAATTCTTACTCGATAAGAAAGATTAGAAGCTAGGATTTTGCAGTTAGTTTTAGGGAAATAATCCTAACAAGACTGCATTTATAGAATATTAAAATGGTTTCGATTTCGAGTTTGGAGCATAAAGTGAGGCGTACAGACAGTTGGTCTGTTAACAGAGCCTTAAATTTTTTTTTTTAACCATTGTAATGTATTATATATTAATTGATCCGATATCTGTAGTAAAACACTGTAAAGTCACGGATATGGAATTGTGTTCCACTAGTTGACAATGAGTTACATCAGAGGAAGGAAAAAATCGATAGCAAACAATAGATAATATATCAGATACCAGATATAGATGAAAACAAAATAAATAATTCGTATATAGATAATTGATACGCATATAATCTGGTTTCCTTATATATAATTCAATAATAACAATTAATAAACATATTAAATATAATAATAATTAATAAATTTATTAAATATATTAATATGCTAATATTAATAATACAATAATAGTAATAATCCTAATAATAATATTTATACAATAATAATAATGATTAAAGAATCTATTTTTATTTAGCATAATTTGTATATGAAGAATGTAAATAATTACTAAATACAAATATATTAATAAATAATAATACTTTCAATAAAAATAATAATAATAATATTAGTAACAATTAAAATGATAATTATTAACAATATTGTTAATAATGATGTTAATAATAATGTCATAATTTATATTAATTTATTGATTTTAGTAATACTAATAATATAAACATAATATTATTAATGATACTATTTGTATTGATATTAATATTAATAGTAATAGTAGAAGTAGTAATAATATTATTTGTTATTACCTTTATATTATAACATACATTTTATATTGTTATTTATGTAATAATTAATAATTACATAATGTTTTAAATAATAATATTTATTAGATATTTAATATCCACCCATTGAATATATTACAATATAATAATATTTATATATAGAGATTATATATATGTACATATACAATTGTTCGTGAATCGTCAGACATAGCCAAAGGGTAACTAATTATCCGAATACAAATTTCAAACTTTCTAGACTCAATATTAAGGTTTTTGCTTATCGTGTCGGAAACATATAGAGTTTAAGGTTTAAATTTGGTCGGAAATTTCCGGGTTGTTACAGTACCCACCCGTTAAAGAAATTTCGTCCCCGAAATTTGGTAGAGGTTGTCATAAATAACAATAGGAATGTTTTCATGACAAATGTGAGGTAATAATAGAGTTTTATCATTATTGGAAGATATGGATAAAACGATTCGATCATGTAAAGCGCACGAGTGAAGCTATCACGAAAGAATGAAATGAGTGAATATGAAATTGTTTTAACCGATGATGTGATTAGGATTGATTTCCAAAATTTAAGGGATTTAAAGAAAATCTTATGTAATAAGATTTGGTTCTTCGGCGATCAGAACCTTCTTTGATTTACTACGGCAATCTGTTTCGATTTCTCTGTCAGATATTTCACTATAAATCTATCCCCTTCATTTTCCTTATTTCCATATCCTACATCTTCTACTCTTTTTCCTTAATTTTTACTTTAAAACATTCGCCAATATGCTCCATCTCATTCTGATTCTTGTTATACTTCTAATTTTCATATCTTTCATTCTTCCCGTCCTCAAGTCAAGCGAGTAATGATCCGAAATTCGTAGGTATGAACATAGCTAATGCTCTTTTAGAAAGAAATGGTAATGGCCCGATTTTGATTTGTCCAATTACCAGAATATCCTGGAAAAGATCGAACTATCAAGACGATATGTTCCTAATACGTTTGGGGATTAAATAGAATGTAAGAGCCGTGTAACATGGCACATGATGACGGTACTGTGAATCATCACATTCCATTAGAAACTTAACATGGCTTAATGTAATATAATGAAGTTGATCAAGTTTCATTATATTATACTAATTCATGCATCAATTCCCAACACTACTTCAAAACATTCATATTTTAAACTTGGAGGTTTCAAAATTTAGAAACTGACACAGTTTCTTTTATGTTGTAACGTAGATGTTACAAAGTGATAAATGATTTCAGATAAGGATAGTTGTGAAAATATCTCCAAAAATATGAAGAATATGTATAACGGAAGATATGAAGATATCTTATAATATCTAAGATAAGATGATGATGAAGAATAACATCTGGAAAGATTTAGAATAAGGAGTAGGGTTCTTACTAACGATTTCAGCAGGCACTGAATCATTTGAATCCTTTGAAGTCGGGTTTAGTTTTCATGAATTATCCACGGTCTCCCTCATACTTTGCTCAATCCGTTTTCCAGTTTCAACCCGTTATCTTTTTCTGGACTTTTCCAACATACTGTACTTCATCGTAAACTTTTGACTATTATGGTCGTTTACGGTTTTTGCTGCTTCATCAGCATTTCAAGAACTACTTCATAGTCCAGAGTGTTTTTCAGAAACTTCACCTTCGAAATATGTAATTCTTAGGGATAGACATTTTCGGCATAACTGGGAGAATTTCTACAAGATTTTCAAAATACTGATTGCGGATTTTGCCAAAGAGATAACGAGTTACGGGTACATCTGTTGTTAAATGTCGCGGAATATGAAAGGTTTTCCAGTAATGATGGCGAAAGGACAAGATATAAATATCGAGGTTATAGTAGGAGTAGTCTTACGGAGAAGTCGAAGTAGAGCTGTGACAAAATTAGCTTCTTGAAAAGGAATTGTAGGGTTGTTTTTGCTAATAAATGGCAAAGGATTCAACATGGTATGTGTTAAATCATGAATTTGGTTTCGAGAGTTCTTCAGATGTATAACTGTATGCATAAATCTTTCTTTCGTAAACGAAGTGCGGCGGTTTCAACTTCTCGATCTAGGTGTTTTCAAGAATCACGAAAGAATTGAACGCGTATTGTAATTGTCAAAATACGAATGAGGTTTAAGATAAAATCAAGTGGCAAACTTGAAGAATTGTTTAGTTTCATATGTTATAATTAACATTTTAATTCATTTTAATTGTCCAAAGTTAGCAGTCCAATAGTCCGATAAATTCATATATAAATTAAATATATAATATTTGAATTAACTAATACGTATCGTGACCCGTGTACCGGTCTCAGTGTCGATCACAACTCAAACAATATATATATTTTGGAATCAACTCCAACCCTGTATAGCCAACTCCCACCTTCACATATAGAGTGTCTACGATTGTTTCGAAATATATATATAGATGGGTCGATATGATAAGTCGAAACCTTGTATACGTGTCCCGTTATTTAAAATGCGTAAATTAAATAAATATATACCATGACCCATGCACCGTGTTGTCTCAGAATTAATCCGACGTATTGCGTACATGTATCCCGACTTAAAAATGCATAAAAGTAAATAACAGAAATTAAATGACGATAAATAAAATTGCGTGAATGTAAATTGCGATAAATTAAATGTTAATCAGTTAGCTGGGAACTGTTAGCCGGAATAGTTAGCGTGGAATCCTTAATAGATTTTCAGTTAGTTAATCCGTTTGTTTCTAACAAATTTTATTATATCCAATGTTTTCTTCGTTATGCCGCTTGTTGGATTCTGATAGGTAAAAATCCAAATATGAAATTTGAATGAAAATGGTTATTCTGAGGTGAGCTGATACGAATATCGGTGATTATGAGTAGGATAATAGATAATCGTTGAATCAAATTCAAAGAATGTACAGTGTGACTTATTAATGTGAATTCTAAATATTCCTCGGGTACTACCCACCCGTTAAAATATTTTCATCATTAACAGTTTGTACGAGAGAATTTTTAATTACATTCTTTATGAAAATATACTTGCATATATATTTTCATCGGATGTAATCATGGATTTAATGAGTCAATTAAGATATTAAGCTCATTTGATTTATCGTTAGCACCGGATTACATGTTCTCTAAAACATTAGAGATTACATGATTGCCATGTCGAACGAAGATATATGAGGTAAAACGTAAAGCGAAGGTAATCGATATAGAACGATATGTCGAACGAAAATTTAGTAGATAGAACGATACGTAGAACGGTGACTATACTCAAGGTATAGTTTATGACGTTGAGGTTTACGACGCGGTTGTGGCTGCTGCTGGTGTTTGTAACCGTCGCACCATATTTTCCATAGCCGTCACACGAGCGCGAAGTTCGTTAACTTATTCTTGTACACCGGAATGATTGGCGATTGAAGCGAGCGGATGTATAAAATTCGGAATATGAGATGGTATGTAATTATGATGAGATATCCGTAAAAAGGGGAAAAGAAATGGTTTCTCGAACAGGTTCGTCGGTAAGTGTTTCAGGTTTATCGCCAAAAGGATAATTTAGTGGATGGAAAGGTTCCTCGATGTGAAATGATTTTCGGATGTCGTATGATATTCTAACTATATAGAATATCTATATATATTACCAAAGATTTCATAGACTTCAAAGGAATTTACGGCATATGTCAGGCAAATCTAGGATGCGCTAAGATATGAATTTTTGTCTATACACTATCGATGCACTAAATGCAGTAAGACGTGTCTAGACTAAAGAATGATAAGCAGGAAATTTTCTAAGGATGATAAGCAGATGATTTCCGACTAGAAATGATAAGCAAAACTTTTGACAGGCCGACACGGTCAAAGTCCAGACTCACTAATGTATCCTAACAACTACTAGTCAGACACACTAATGCAAGGCCTGGTTCGCTAAGACCACCGCTCTGATACCAAATGTAAAAACCCGTCCTTATCCATCTGGACGAAATCTTCAACATCTGGTTCCATTGCGATGATCGACTCCAAATAATGTCCTTAAAATGAGCATATGCACAGCGGAAGACTTAATTCATACCTGAGAATAAACATGCTTTAAAAAGTCAACATAAAGTTGGTGAGATATATAGGTTTGATGCTAGCAGCGTTATAACTATGGACCACAAGATTTCATATATAAAAATATAGTACACTCGCAAGTGTATAAAATCATTCTGCTTATGTTGAGGCCTCAGTAACCAACCTTAACAATAATATAATAAGTCATCTTCGCAAAGATGGATATGTACACTCGCAAGTGTATAAATAATCCTCGAAGTACTAAACATCCGCCCACTAGTTCCTATGTCTAGTGCAGCCTACTGGATGGGGGTGTTAAACCCGATAGATCTATCTTTAGGATTCGCGCTTACATGATATTATAACATATAACTAAATTACCTAGCACATCAATCCGCAGAATATCATTTTTAATCACTTGTGTCCATAACGTAAATCATTTATAAAAACAGCGCATGTATTCTCAGCCCAAAATATTTAAAGTTTAAAAGGGAACTATATACTCACCATACTGTATTTTGTATTAAAAATACATATAACACCATTGATCAATTATAAGGTTGGCCTCGGATTCACGAACCTATATTCGTTATATATATTAAAACATATAATTAATATGTAATAATAATCAAACCAGTTTATGTGTGTATTATATATATATATATATATTGATTTTGTATTTTTAGTATTTATATCTATTGTTATAATAATATATGTATGTTTATATGTATAGTGTAAATCAATAATTTGATATATAAAAAATAATACAAATTATGATAAAGATCATTATAACTCTAATAATTATATTACTAATGTTAATAAAAAAAATGAAAATACTTTTAATATTAATAATAAAAACAATATTACTAAAAAAATAAAAAGTTGTATGTTAATAATAATAATCATATTTGTGATAATATTGTTAATGACATTAATAATAATAATAATAATAATAATAATAATAATAATAATAATAATAATAATAATAATAATAATAATAATAATAATAATAATAATAATAATAATAATAAGATTAGTAAAACTACCTCAATTGTATTGAATCTCAAAAAGAAAGAAAAATCGGCTCACTCCTGGCTCGAACCCGAGACCTCTCGTTCCTCACATAACACCCTAACCGTCTGCTCTACTTGCCTTTTCTATTTTGAATCCCTGTACTAAGTTATATATCCCGTTATTCTAATCCTTCATCTTCTTCCCAATTTACAGTCGAACAGACAATTTTAGCCATCACCACAATCGGTTTCTAAGTAAATTAATTTTGTTAATTGAGATAAAAACGACCGGTTATAAATCATTTAATTTGTTAGCACAGAAAGATGATTTAAAGATCTGTAATAGACCCGTTTTTGTCTGCTACGAACTCAATTATGGTTTCGATAATCTAGGCTGTTTTAGATAATGGTTATAACATGAAAGAAGATGTAAATGACTATTAAAAACTCTGTGACTCCTTAATTGATTCTGAAACATCATACAGAATCCGAATTTCCTCAAGAACACATGTTTTAACTTTTTAAATTATGAACTTTGATTCGAAAATTCTTACTCGATAAGAAAGATTAGAAGCTAGGATTTTGCAGTTAGTTTTAGGGAAATAATCCTAACAAGACTGCATTTATAGAATATTAAAATGGTTTCGATTTCGAGTTTGGAGCATAAAGTGAGGCGTACAGACAGTTGGTCTGTTAACAGAGCCTTAAATTTTTTTTTTTAACCATTGTAATGTATTATATATTAATTGATCCGATATCTGTAGTAAAACACTGTAAAGTCACGGATATGGAATTGTGTTCCACTAGTTGACAACGAGTTACATCAGAGGAAGGAAAAAATCGATAGCAGACAATAGATAATATATCAGATACCAGATATAGATGAAAACAAAATAAATAATTCGTATATAGATAATTGATACGCATATAATCTGGTTTCCTTATATATAATTCAATAATAACAATTAATAAACATATTAAATATAATAATAATTAATAAATTTATTAAATATATTAATATGCTAATATTAATAATACAATAATAGTAATAATCCTAATAATAATATTTATACAATAATAATAATGATTAAAGAATCTATTTTTATTTAGCATAATTTGTATATGAAGAATGTAAATAATTACTAAATACAAATATATTAATAAATAATAATACTTTCAATAAAAATAATAATAATAATATTAGTAACAATTAAAATGATAATTATTAACAATATTGTTAATAATGATGTTAATAATAATGTCATAATTTATATTAATTTATTGATTTTAGTAATACTAATAATATAAACATAATATTATTAATGATACTATTTGTATTGATATTAATATTAATAGTAATAGTAGAAGTAGTAATAATATTATTTGTTATTACCTTTATATTATAACATACATTTTATATTGTTATTTATGTAATAATTAATAATTACATAATGTTTTAAATAATAATATTTATTAGATATTTAATATCCACCCATTGAATATATTACAATATAATAATATTTATATATAGAGATTATATATATGTACATATACAATTGTTCGTGAATCGTCAGACATAGCCAAAGGGTAACTAATTATCCGAATACAAATTTCAAACTTTCTAGACTCAATATTAAGGTTTTTGCTTATCGTGTCGGAAACATATAGAGTTTAAGGTTTAAATTTGGTCGGAAATTTCCGGGTCGTTACAATACTTGTATATACAGATGGTTATTCATGTACGTTTGGGGATATTCTTTATGCATTTTTGTTAATGTCGGTTACCAGACAACTTATCATATGAATTATTTTTACAGATGGTTATTCCTGTACGCGTATGAAAGAAATCTTGTAGCCTATTATTAATATGATTTATGGTATAGATTAAACCTATGACTCACCAACATTTTTGTTGACGTTTTAAGCATGTTTATTCTCAGGTGATTATTAAGAGCTTTCGCTGTTGCATGTTAATTAAAGACAGGATTTGGAGTCAGCATGCTTATATGATAATGTTTAAAAACTGCATTCGGAAAATAAGTTGTTGTATAATATTATTGTAAACCATTATGCAATGGTCGTGTGTGAACGATATATATTAGATTATCATTACTTGATAATCTACGTTATGTCTTTTAAGCCTTTGTCGATAAAATAAAGGTTATGATTTGTTTTAAAAACGAATGCAGTCTTTGAAAAACGTCTGATATAGAGGTCAAAACCTCGCAATGAAACCAATTAGTATGAAACGTTTATAATCGATATGAACGGGGCATTTCAGTACCGTTCCTATAAGTCGAGCTTACTAAAAGTAATTAATATAATCAAGCTAAGGGATTTTTGAATAGAACTCATATGTACAGCGTTTAAGTTACTTGTGCCTAATATGTAAAACATTTGTAAAAAGCATGTTATCTCATCCCTGAAAAATGTAGTAGGGACTGTAGACTCACCTTAGCAAAAGCACTGAAATATCTTAGCAAAATCGTATTGTAGTCGAACAATCTCGACCTAGCAACGCAACCTAGTCAAATAGGTCACCTTAAGTATACATATAGGTCACACTATGTCAACCCATAGTGTACGCAAAGTCCTATTGCTCAGACTGACTCAACATGCAATTAAAAGTCAACTAGTCCAAGCAAGTCAACAAAAGTCAATCAAAGTCAACTCAAAAATCAACTCGGTCAAAGTGGTCAACTAAAGTCAAACATCTCAGTAGGTCATGCAAACATGGTGAACATGTCAAACCTAGGTCATATAACATGTTATAGCTCGTAGTTTAGTAATTTGCACATTCGCAGTTTATCGTATGTTCTTAAAATACGCGCATCATAGAAAGAACCAAGTATAACGTTTAACACATAATTCCTAAATTCATGGAAAACTCCAGATCATAACTAGACTCAAAATCGATTCCATAAAGTCTAATATGACCCTCATACGATGTCTACAAGTCGGATATCAGAGAAGGTCTAGTTACGGTTTACCAAATCAGTTTCTGTTCGCGCGTCAGTTTCAAAACATATCTCCTAAAATATTGAAAATAGATTTTGATGAATGGCCAATTAGAGATATCTCAAAACATCCCAAGTTTTAATGATAAAATAATCAAAGACATCTCTTTAGCCAAATTGTACAGATTAGCCAATCTTTACAGATCCTTCAGTTTTAATAAAAAAAAAGACATACCATTTGGTCAAGCTTATAACTCATGGCAAAACACGTTTTCAGAAGTTAGCAAAATGAAATACATCAAGGAACATATAAACTAACATATTCAATTAAGTCTAATATGCATGATTTTTCACAAAGAATACAATGATATACAATTCATTAGCCAAATCATAAAGCATACAACTCAGAAAATTCGGATTACAAGCATAACCTAGTCAAAACTTCAAACTAGCATATCTTGATCATAAGATAACGAAATCAAGCGAAATCAATGTCCAAAATTAATAACTTTTCAAGATCTATTCATCTAAACACATTATAAGATCAATTCACTAATCAATTTTATTAGATTCATCAAACACAAATTCATTTTTCATGAAAACAACCACAATCGATCAATCAAACGATAAACGACAACTCTAAACATCATCAATTGAGCACTAGACTTGATTACACTATGTAATTGACAAAAAAAAATGATTTATAAAAGTTAGGGTTTACAAATATACCTTAGAATATCAAATTGCCTATACGTATGTGTGTAGACCGACGAGAGCAACGATGTTTATGCACAAGGTTTGATCTAATTGCAACTTGATGATGGTGTTTTGGTGGTGGGGCTGATCGACGAGCACAAGGGGGGGGGAGAAGAACAATCGGCCAAAAAAAATATAATGAGGGTTTCTCAAGTTGTCTAGCTTTATATATATCGGGTTTAGGGCCTTAAATTACCTAACTAGTGACCCATTAGCCAAAAAAAGTCCACTAAGGGGGTTTAGGTGAGGGTTCGGCCGAATGGCCCTTTAAGGGTTGTCCTGGGCTCAGTTTTGCTTAAATACTCGTACGTGCGTGGTCCGTTTGAGTGCCGTTAACCGTACCGGATCTCCGGAACGTTAACTAGTCGTTGAAACGCAATCACCGGATTTAATTCATTCGATAAATAATAAATTAAATAAGTTCTTCATAAAGTCAATAATTATTAAAAATACTTATTTTGTCGTTTTTCTAAGTTCCGTAAACTGAAAAGCTTTCTAGGCGATTAACTTAATCGTAACGTTTTCTTGTTATTTCGCTATCCGAAACAAGTTCATAAATTAATATAACATATTAATTCAAGTAATCCAATAGGATCAAGTATGCATTTAATTCTGTTAAACACATAAAGTCTAAGTAATCACCGTTAAATATATAACGGACAATTAACGATGGTAACGGAAAAAGTCAAGTTGTTACATTACCCACCTGTTATGAAAAATTTCGTCCCGAAATTTTAGAGCACGTCCGCCGTGGTAGTCTCCTCGAGAAACAGATACGGATACTTCTGTCTCATCCGATCTTCACGCTCCCACGTGAATTATGGTCCTCTACGGGCGTTCCATCGAACTTTAACTATTGGGATTCTACTTTGCTTTAGTTGTTTGACCTCACGATCCATAATCTCAACAGGTTCTTCGAGGAAATTAAGCTCAGGATCAACTTGTATCTCATCCAAAAGAATTAGCAAACTTTCGTCCGATAAGCATTTCTTCAAATTAGAAACATGGAAACTGTCATGAATCTCGATAATTCTTACGGTAGTTTCAGCCTGTACGCTACCGGTCCAATTCTATCGGTAAACTCAAACGGTCCAATATATCTCTGACTTAGCTTGCCTCTTTTACCAAAACGTACTACACCCTTCCAGGGTGATACTTTGAGCATAACCTTGTCTCCAACCTGAAATTCTAATTCTCGCCTTCTCACGTCGGCGTAACTCTTTTGATGACTTCACGCCATCTTCAGTCTCTCTTGTATCTGTACAATCTTCTCAGTTATTTCGTGTATGATCTCAGGACCAGTCAGTTGACTATCTCCTAACTCAGTCTAACATACAGGTGATCTGCACTTTCTGCCTTACAATGCTTCAAAAGGCACTACCTTTATACTTGCATGATAACTATTTTTATAGGAGAACTCTGCTAACGGAAGATGTTTATCCCATCCAATTCCAAAATCGATAACACATGCCCTTAACATGTCTTCTAGTGTCTGGATAGTTCTCTCACTTTGACCATCAGTTTGAGGGTGATATGTTGTGCTCATATCTAAACGAGTTCCCATTGCCTCTTGCAATGTTTGCCAGAATCTAGATGTAAATCAGCTGTCTCTTTCGGAAATAATAGATGTCGGCACTCCATGTCGGGAAACCACTTCCTTTATATAGATCTGTGCCAACTTCTCCATCTTATCTGTTTTCTTAATCGGTAGAAAAATGAGCTGACTTTGTGAGACGATCAATGATAACCCAAATAGTATCATAACCTCCCACAGTCTTGGGTAACTTAGTGATAAAATCCATAGTAATACATTCCCATATCTACTGGGGAATCTCTGGTTGTGTCAGCAGTCCTGAAGGTTTTTGATGTTCTGCTTTTACCTTAGCACATGTTGAGCACTTACCAACATAGGTTACAATGTCGGCTTTCATATTAGGCCACCAATACAGTGCCTTAAGATCTTGGTACATCTTGTCAGATCCAGGGTGAATAGAATACCTTGTCTTGTATGCCTCATCTAGCACTAGTTCCCTTAATCCACCAAATCTCGGTACCCAAATTCTATCTATGAAATATCAGGTTCCATCTTCTCGAATAACAAACTTCTTGTATATCCCTCTAAGGGACTTAGTAGTAACGTTCTCCTCCTTCAACTCCTCTAGTTGTGCATCGCGTATATGTGAAGTAAGGTTCATTCGGACAGTCAAGTTCAATGCTCGAACTCGGATAGGTTTAACCTTTTCCTTCCTACTCAAAGTCTCTATCTCATATTAAGCTGTTTCTGGTCGAAAATATGTTACAAAGTCTATTGATCCGTTAAAACAGTAAACTTAGTACCATACAAATAGTGTCTCCACATCTTCAGTGTAAAGACCACAACACCAAGTTCCAAGTCGTGAGTCGTATAGTTCTGTTCATGTATCTTTAGTTGTCGTGACCCATAGGCGATCACCTTCTTCCATTGCATTAACAAGCAACCAAAACCCTGTTTTGAAGCATCATAGTAGATCACAAAATCCTCAGTTCCTTTGGGTAAAGACAAAATCAGGGCAGTAGTTAACTTCTCTTTTAACAACTGAAATGCAGACTCGTGTTGCTCAGTCCATTTATACTTCTTACCCTTGTGAGTCAATGCTGTTAACGGTCAGGCAATAGTAGAAAATCCCTCAATGAATCTTTTATAATAACCGGCAAGACCTAAGAATTGTTGTGTCTGCGTTGGCGACTTAGGCATCTCCCATTTCTTAACCGTTTCAATCTTTACAGTGTCAACTTGAATACCATTGACACCTACAATAAGAGCCAAAAATTTCACTTCTTGAAGCCAGAAATCACACATCGAAAACTTCGCGTACAACTGCTCCTTCCTGAGCATCTCAAGTAACAAACGGAGATGTTTTTCATGTTCTTCCTTATTCTTAGAATATACCAAAATATCATCTATAAACACAATAACAAACTTGTCCAGATATGGCTTACACAAATGGTTCATAAGATCCATGAACACAGCCGGTGCATTCGTCAATCCAAACGACATTACTGTGAACTCATGATGTCCATAGCATGTCCTAAACGTTGTCTTTAGTATATCTGTCTCCTTCACTCTCATATGATGGTAACCTGACCTCAGATCGATCTTAGAGTAACATGCTGATCCTTGCAATTGATCAAACAAATCATCAATCCTCGGTAACGGAAATCTATTCTTGATAGTCAGCTTATTCAATTCCCTGTAATCAATATAGAGTCTCATAGATCTATCCTTCTTCTTTACAAAAAGAACTGGAGCTCCCCATGGTGAAGAACTCGGTCGAATGAATCCTTTATCTAAAAGCTCTTGTAACTGACTAGACAACTCTTGCAGTTCTGAAGGTGCAAGCCTATACGGTCCGCGCGCTACTAGTGCTGCTCCGGGCACTAAATCAATCTGGAACTCTACATCTCTATGTGTGGGTAGTCCAGGTAATTCGTCCAGAAAAACATCGAGAAACTCAAATAATCGGCACATCTTCAAGTTTCTTGCCTTCAGATTCAGTTTTGCTCACGTGAACCAGCATAGCAAGACAACCCTTTCTTATATGTTTCAGCGCCTTTAAGCAATTTATGAAATGTAACAGTGTATTGCTTCGCTCTCCATAAACCATCAAAGGTTCATCTTCGGTAACAGGTATACGAATCGATTTCTGGTGGCAAATGATGTCGGCTCTATTCTCAGCTAACCAGTCCATTCCAACCATAAGTCAAAACTTCCTAGTTGAATCGGTATCACATCTATTCTAAATGACATTCCAGCCAAAATCAAAGTACAATCACGATAGACCTTATCAGCTCTCATTAGATTACCATTCCCTAGCTCAATAGAGTATAAGTTTTCTAATGACGATACAAGATTCTTAAGATTATGGCAAAATCTCTAAACACAAAGCTTCTATCAGTTCCAGAATCAAAAAGTACATAAGCATGATGATTGTCGATTAAAAACGTACCCGTGACTAGATTGGGATCATCACGAGCCTCACTAGAGTTAATGTTGAAAGCTCTTCCTCTAGCAGGTTCAGCACTCTTACTTGTAGTCGGACAATCCTTCTTAAAGTGACCAGCTTTTCTGCATCTATAACACATATTCGAATCAGCTTTACACTCTACAGCCAAGTGTCCATTCTTCTTACACTTATTGCACTTCTTAATACAATCACCCGGATGATTCCTATTGCATTTAGCACACAACGGAAACCTTCCTTTGTAACCAGAGTTGGTATTTAGAGTAGCAGTGTTGCCCTTGGCAGTATCTTGTTTCTTATAAGGCTGCTGGTTGTAATTCTTTCTAGAATTATTATTGTTGTTCCATTTCCTCTTGTTGTCATAAGTCTTGGTCTCATTTTCTGCGGGAGCCTTTCTTCGCTCTTCGATTTGATCCATCAACTCATTCGCCATCTCGACTGCCTCTTGAACAGTCCTTGGCTTAGAAGTAGTCACACCACCTTGGATATTCTCAGTCAATCCCTTCACATACAGAGTGATCTTGCGGCATTCGGGAGTAACCATGTTCGGAACCATAAGAGCAAGCTCAAAGAATCGCTTATTGTAGCTGGCTAGATCAGTACCAACCAATTTCAAGTTCTGGAGTTCCCGCTCCATCTTAACAGTTTCATTGTAGGGATAATACTCTTCGATCATCTATTGTTTCAAATCCTCCCATGCAGTCTCAAAAGCCTGATCCATACCTACAGACTTAGCATAAGTATTCCACCATGTTAGAGTGCCATCTAATAGCTTACAAGACGCAAACTTTGTCCTATCAGTATCTCTACAATCGCTAATACGTAAAACAGACTCAAGCTTCTCGAACAAACGAGTCAGACCAACTGGGCCTTCTTTACCATTGAACGAATGTGGTTCGTAGCTCAATAAGTCTTATAAGTGCATCCTGCTGGAGTAGTATTGGTGTTGACATTGTTGACGTTGACAGTGTTGGTGTTGACGGTATTAGTCTGCTAGTTGTTGGTGTCTTGAGTAGTGGGAGTAGTATCCTGGTTGTTGTTATGGTTCGGAACATGGGTAGTATCCTAATTAGCCTGATTCTGCATATTGGCAGTGTTAGTAGTGTTGTTGCTGTTGGTTCCGTTTCAGAGTTCAGCCACAGCTTCGGTTAAATCCTCGGTAATCCACCGACGAACATCAGCTTGGGTAAACTTCTTCGGCGGCATTATCTTTCTGGTCAAGATAACACACCCGGTTAGCGTCAATGAAATTAGTATGTAAAAATATACTAGCAACGGGTAGTGATGCATAGTAGATAATATTAAATCATAAAGATTCTATTAGTGCTAGTAGTAAGTAGTAGTTGTAAATAATACTTAGTAGTAACAGTAGCATGGACAGTGTACAGTAGTGGTGTTAACACTAAGTAGCAATAGCAGTAGTAGCAATAAACAATCCACACAGTGCTAAACACTTTAAGTAGCAAAATTCTCATTCAAAATCCATGCATAACCCAAGAAAGTAACATATCCATCATGTCATAAGTAAAAACCATGAAATAAAAACCACATCTAGCAATGTATGTGTGAGTATCAAGTAATAAGCAATAATAATAAAATAGTTTCTAATAACGTGGAACAAGTACAAGCAAGCAATCTCTATTTCCGTTTTTGCAGCTCCTTCAACAAATACTCGACCATCTTCTCTAGGTTCTTGACTTTTAACGTAAGGTCATTGGAGTTGTTGTCATTAGTAGCAGCAACAGTGGATGTACTAGGTTTAGAAGTGGAAGTAGAAGCGTCATATGGATGATAACGACGACACATCTCAAGTGATTGGTTCTCATAGCGAAAACTCTTATAGAATGGGTTATTAGCTCGAGCGGGTCCTTTAGGTATCCTACGGTGGCCTCTCGGTCTGTAGGGGTTAACAAAGTCGGGATCAACAAAAGGTGACTGGAAACGAGTAGGTGAATCGGGTACATTAGGTTCAGATTCGGGTTCTGGGTCCTCCTTGGGATCCTCTTCCGGTTCTTCCTCTTCCGGATCTTCCTCGGGTTTGGATTCCATCTCGGGTTCAGACTCAGTATCATCCACAAACTCGAGTATAGTATTCCCTTGTGCTTGTACGGTTTTCTCGAATTCCGTTTCAGAGTCGGTAAGAATGATAGGATTGGAAGAAGTTGTGACGACCCGGAAAATTCCGACCAAATTTGAACTTAATCTTTATATGATTTCAATATGATAAGAAAAGTATGTAATGTTGAGTCTAGAAAATTTTGGAACGATGTTCATATATTCAATTGACCTTCGACTGCTCCTGACGATTCACGAACAATTAATTGTAAATAGATATGTGTGTATGTATATATAAATAATAATTCGAAATATAATTTGAAGTATTATATGTTGTTGTTATTAAAAATTAATAAAATAAAAATAGGATATTATAATAATTATTATTTAAAATATATCTCTATATATAAATAAAGTATATTAAAAATAAATATTAAATAATTGTAATACTCGTTTGATGTTTCGATTGATATTAAGCAAGTTAAATTCAAACTTGTGTAATTTTAAAATAAACGGTGATACGAAAATGAGTTTTATAAATTTTAGGCTTATTAAAAATGTATTAAGGAACTATTTGTTAAGTTTTAACACTTTTTATATTTTACCCAGAAATGAGAGGGACAGTTGATGTAATTTTTATTTAATAATTAATGACCAAATTTTATACCATAATGACCAAAATAAATAAAGTCATTTAATTTAAAAATTTGGGATTTTTCCGAAACCTTTTATTCGCCACTGATTAACAACGGAGTACGAAAATCAAACTGTCGGTAGAGTGATTCCAAATCATCCGGCTGGTCACTGTTTTTAATTGAATTATTATTACTGTGTTTAAAGTTGTATTTATATTTTAATATATATATATATATATATATATATATATATATATATATATATATATATATATATATATATATATATATATATATATATATATATATATATATATATATATACTTATGCACATGAGCTATACAACTATTACCCTCCTGCATTTTTTCTTTCTTCTTTCTTGTTGCCGAGCATCAACCAACCACCACTAAACCATCTTCCATCACCACCATAACAACCGTTGTAAACCACCACAAAGATCACCATCGGCTTACTTGTTCTTATTTCCTGTTTTTATTCGAAGTAAAACCCACAACCACAACTCTTTTGTTGTTGTTTGACAGCCTAGAAACAATCCTAAACTAACCACCACATCATCATTCTCTACAACCGTTGAACCACCGAAACCACCATCATCGAACCATAGTTGCTACTAAGTTGCATATGTTTCCTACTTCTGTTACCGTAAGCCATCACCCCCATCTCTCTACTCTCTCTCTCTCTCCTCTCTCTCCCCTAAATCTCTTCGTGAACCCACTTCAACACCTCATTAAAAACAGCCATCAACGACCACATATAATCGACTGCAATTTGCTCGACTTTCCTGTTTTATTTTTGATTTCAAAACCACACAACCGCCAAAATGTGCACCTCTTTTATTGTTGCCATTTTTCTGTTTTGCAATCCTCCACAAAACCCACAAGACTGCTGCTATTTGCAGCTGGAAAACACCAAAAAAAAACTCCACCTATTGTCTATTGTTGTTGGCCATTTTTGTTCCTGTTTGGCAGCCATAAGATCCAGCCACCATTGCCATCTGAAGCCGTCTTATTACTATTACTATTCAGCTGTGAGAAACCATAACAAACACCTCACACCTGTTGCTCATTTCATGTTCCTGTTCGAGCTCAACCAAGATCGAATACCATAGTTATTTTTTTTTCTCTCTTCCTTCTATTTCAGTCGATAAGGATATACATTTGTATATGGGGAGGAGGTTACACAATGAAGAAGATAATAGCGATACATGTTGATTTATGATGATGACTATGATGAACGTGTATGATGATGCGTAGACTTTTTTTTTATTTTCTTTTTCTCTGCTTTATTGTTGTTTCCCATTACCCGACAAACACTCATATACAGCATGTTTCATTGAATCACGATCAAGTGGGCTGCCGTTTTATTTATTTTTTTTGGGGCCGCAAGATACTAGGTGTTTATGTTGGGCCAAATATTTTTCTCTTGGGCTCTCTTCTTTCTTTCTTTTGGACTAAGCAAGTTAGTCCGTATAAGCTTTTGTGTTTTTGGACCACCAGAAAATCACACCCGATTGTTGTTGCTGCAATTTGATTTCTGTTTCTATTCTATTTTGGTTTTACAACTAAGACGTTAAAGAAGATGGCGAGATGATGGTGTACGATGTATAGATAATAATAAAAATGGTGATCACAATTAATGATAACGTAAAGATTGAATCGCGATTCTGTACGAGTTTGATGATAGTGAGATAGAAATGAAAATGAAATATGATTATAATGATGATGGTTTATGATGATAATGATGAAGAGGTTAAGTGGGTTTTGTGTATTAAGTAGGAGACTGTGGCATTTATAGGTTAAAATAAATTAATGAGTGAATTAAATCAGAAAACATCTAGTGGTTCAACGGTTTGGTGAGGGTTTGTGAATCAAGGGGTCATGGGTTCGAAGCTGGGCAACGACATGTATTGTTTTACTATTTTTCATCCATGGAAGCTACAACATACCTAAGGTAGTATTATCATTATTATTATATTTATCATTATCATTATTATTATTATTATTATTATTATTATTATTATTATTATTATTATTATTATTATTATTATTATTATTATTATTATTATCATTATTATTGATGTTATTATAAGTAAAATTACTTAATATTATTATTAAGACTAATAGCATGATTTTTATTATTATCATTAATATAAATTATAGTATTATCATTATTATTACTAGAAAAATCATTAAGTATTATTATTAACATTATCATTTAGGTTATTACTAGTAGTATCATTATGAGTAAAACCATTATCGTTATTATATTTATCATTATTATTATTATCGTTATTATTATTAAGTAAGTTAATTTTAATATTAATATGATGATCTTAGAATTTAAAAGTATTAACTAGAGGTTAATAAAATTATAGTTAGATTATAAACATAATATAATTCCTGATATTAAAATAAAAATGATGTAAGATATTAATTATTACTATAAAGTTTATAAGTCATAAGGATGAGTATAAAGATATATAAAATTATCATTTTAACATTAACATTATTAATTTTAACATTATTATTATTATTATTATTATTATCATTTTTATTATTACTAATATCATTAGTATTATAACAACTATATTATTATTATTATTATCATTATTTTAGTACTATTATAATTATTATTTTTACAAACAAAAGATATTTATATAACAATAGAATTATTACATATATCATAAGTATACCTAATTTACTATTTTAATAACATATATAGATATATATAACATTTGAAATAATAAATACATTACTATTTAAATAAGTAATATATTATATAACTAATATATATAAATTAGGTTGAATACCATTATATGTTCATGTTTTAATATATATAAATGATATATGTTCGTGAATCCGAGGCCAACCCTGC
Source organism: Rutidosis leptorrhynchoides (assembly GCF_046630445.1). Classification (NCBI taxonomy): domain Eukaryota; kingdom Viridiplantae; phylum Streptophyta; class Magnoliopsida; order Asterales; family Asteraceae; genus Rutidosis; species Rutidosis leptorrhynchoides. The sequence continues at coordinate 299,828,794 of NC_092337.1, forward strand.
ATTGTTCAGTTCAGTCGTATGCATATTTTTACTACAAAATATCGTATTGTGAGTTTCATTACTCCCTTTTTAAATGGTTTTGCAATATATATTTTTGGGACTAAGAATACATGCGCTCATATAAATGTTTGATGAAATAGACACAAGTAATCGAAACTACATTATATGGTTGAATGGATCGAAACCGAATATGCCCCTTTTAGTGTGGTAATCTAAGAATTAGGGAACTGACCCCTAATTGACGCGAATCCTAAAGATAGATCTATCGGGCCCAACAAGCCCCATCCATTGTTGCGGATGCTTTAGTACTTCGAAATTTATCATGTCCGAAGGGACTCCCGGAATGATGGGGATATTCTATATGCATCTTGTAAATGTCGATTATCAGGTGTTCAATCCATATGAATAATTTTGATGCAGATGCATGATGTTTATGAGAAATAGAAATGAAAATCTTGTGGTCTATTAAAATGATGAAAATGAATATTGATGATAAACTAATGAACTCACCAACCTTTTGGTTGACACTTTAAAGCATGTTTATTCTCAGGTATGAAAAAAATCTTCCGCTGTGCATTTGCTCATTTTAGAGATATTACTTGGAGTCATCCATGACATATTTCAAAAGACGTTGCATTCGAGTCGTTGAGTTCATCAAAAATATTATTAAGTCATTGATAGTTTGATATATTATGAAATGGTATGCATGCATGTCAACTTTCGATGTAATGAAAGTTTGTCTTTTAAACGAATGTAATGTTTGTAAAATGTATCATATAGAGGTCAAATACCTCGCGATGTAACCAAATGTAATGTATTCATCCAGATGGATTAGGACGGGTCGTTATAGAAGTCATCTAGAACTCAAGAAAAACACAAAGTTAGTACACTTAGAAATCATATCATTCAAGTAAGGTAACAAGTAGCGTAACTATGGTTCATGTAACTTAGAAAGTCTAGGGTTACAGTCCAGACTCAAAAGACGTCCTAAAATTCGACACTCTAATGCAGCCTAGTCCTAGGTAACCGATCTGCTCTGATACCAAATGTGATACCCCGTCAGAATCCACTAACGGTGTATTAACTTCGGTCCCACAGTTTAGCGGTCATGCCCTCTATATGAGACGTTTTCGAAAAGTATTCGCATTAAATATTAAAGCAAAGTCATTTATTAAAGAAATGAATCTGAAAAGTAGTTGACATAAATGACCAACAAAAGTAAACCTAAAACATTACAATAAGTAAATAGTTTCAATGCGAATATTTGTTCTTGAAGTAAGACATGACTGAAAACGTGCTGGATAACATTCCAAATCTAGCAGCAAACAAGCACGACAACTCAGAAAAGCAGAAGCTATACCTCTATGGACCTGAGATAAACATCAAAGAAAAATGTTGAGTGAATCTACAGGTTTAGTAAAGCATTTCGTAAATTAGGCCACAAGATTTATGAAAAACATCGTAAAATTATACATAAGCATGAGCACTTGATTATAAAGCTTTAACCCGCGGATAGCTAAGCGATACACGTCTTCCCTTTACTCTTTCTAAGCATACACCGATCAAGTGTACAAGTTATAACAGAATAAGCACCTCGTAGGTTGAGGTGAGGTTCGTCAAACCTAACGGTACCGTCCCTATAAGTCGAGCTTACTAAAAGTAATTAAATAATCAAGCTATGGATTTTTGATCTGAACCCATAGTGTACGCAAAGTCCTAGTGCTCAGACTGACTCAACATGCAATTAAAAGTCAACTAGTCCAAGCAAGTCAAAAAAAGTCAACCAAAGTCAACTCAAAAGTCAACTCGGTCAAAGTAGTCAACTAAAGTCAAAAATCTCATTAGGTCATGCAAACATGTTCAACATGTCAAACCTAGGTCATATAACATGTTATAGCTCGTAGTTTAGTAATTTGCACATTCGCAGTTTATCGTATGTTCTTAAAATACGGGCATCATAGAAAGAACCAAGTATAACGTTTAGCACATAATTCATAAATTCATGGAAAACTCCAGGTCACAAATAGACTCAAAATTGATTTTAAAAAGTCTAACCCGACCTTCATACGATGTCTACAAGTTGGATATCAGAGAAGGTCTAGTTACGGTTTACCAAATCAGTTTCTAGTCGCGCGTCAGTTTCAAAACTTTTCTCATAAAATATTGAAAATAGATTTTGATGAACGGATAATTGGAGATATCTCAAAACATCCCAAAGTTTTAGTAATAAAATAATCATAGACATCCCTTTAGCCAATTTGTACCGCTTAGCCAATCTTTACAGACCCTTCAGTTTTAATCAACAAACAGACATACCATTTGGTCAAGCTTATAACTCATGGTAAAATACATTTTCAGAAGTTAGCATATAAATGAAATACATCAAGGAATATATAAACTAACATATTTCAGAAGATCATAGCCTCAATCAATTTCTAGTTTACTGTAGGTAATTTTGTTTAACTTTGACAACAGATTCAGCACACTTTAAAAACCAAACCTTCGTTTTGACATAACGGAAGCATTACAAAAGCTTTTGACTCAAATCTTAAGTCTAATATGAATAATTTTTCACAAGGAATACAATGATATACAATTAATTAGCCAAATCATAAATTATACAATTCAAAAAATTCGGATTACAAGCATAACCTAGTCAAAACTTCAAACTAGCATATCTTGATCAATGTCCGAAATTAATAACTTTTTGAGATCTATTCATCTAAACACATTATAAGATCAGTTTAATAATCAATTTTATCAGATTCATCAAATACAAATTCATTTTTCATGGAAACAACCACAATCGAGTAATCAAACGATAAACGACAACACTAAACATCATCAATTGAGCACTAGACTTGATTACACTATGTAATTGACAAAAAAAACTAATTTATAAAAGTTAGGGTTTACAAATATACCTTAGAATATCATATTGCTTATACGTATATGTGTAGAACGATGAGAGCAACGATGTTTATGCATAAGGTTTGATCTAATTGCAACTTGATGATGGTGTTTTGGTGGTGGGGCTAATCGACAAGCACAAGGGGGAGGGGAGAAGAACAATCGACCAAAAAAAGTAGAATGAGGGTTTCTCAAGTAGTCTAGCTTTATATATATCGGGTTTAGGGCCTTAAATTACCTAACTAGTGACCCATTAGCCAAAACAAGTCCACTAAGGGGGTTTAGGTGAGGGTGAGGCCAAATGGCCCTTTAAGGGGTGTCCTGGGCTCGGTTTTGCTTAAATACTCGTACGCGCGTGGTCCGTTTCGAGTACCGTTAACCGTACCGGGTCTCCGGAACGTTAACTAGTCGTTGAAACGCAATCACCGAATTTAATTCATTAAATAAATAATAATTTAAATAAGTTCTTCGTAAAGTCAATAATTATTAAAAATAATTATTTTGTCGTTTTTCTGAGTTCCGTAAACTGAAAAGCTTTCTAGGCGATTAACTTAATCGTAACGTTTTCTAGTTATTTTGCTATCTGAAACAAGTTCATAAATTAATATAACATATTAATTCAAGTAATCCAATAGGATCAAGTATGCATTTAATTCTGTTAAACACATAAAGTCTAGGTAATCACCGTTAAATATTTAACGGACAATTAAAGATGGTAACGGAAAAAGTCAGGTTGTTACACTTTTGAGGTATGATCCTATCTTTATTTTATCGTTTATTCTATTTTATTTACTTTAATCATTTGTGTTCGTCTTCCACTATGAACTAAATGTTCGTAGTGGTTAAGTGGACGAAAACTAAACTTCGTCTCGGAATCAGATGAAGCTGCCGGCTTCACTAGTCCAAGCTGCCGGCTTCGTGCTTTAATTCGAACTATTTTGAATGATATTTGAGTTTCTGTATGTTTGAGTTTATGTAATGATATTTGAACTGTTTTGAATCTGTTATGCTTTAATATACTTGTTTACCATGCTTATCGATTAGATAACATGATTTTAGGGTTGATTAATACTTAATCCGATGGTCTATTATTCGATTCATGCTACTTGTTTAGATCTAGTCCATCAAACTTGTTAAATTGAATTGCATGCAACTAGGTTAAACAACATAATAGTGATAAACATGTTGAATCTGAATTACGCTTATATAAGAGAGTTTGATATTGTTAGGCTTAATCGAAGATCCTTCATTTAAATTTGTTTAATTAATGATTGCATGAAAACTTAGTAGTAATTGGCTTTCAGCTAGTAACTTGAGTTGATCTACTTGATGTTTAATAGCCTATATAATTTGTCAGTCTATTTGCATGTTGATCCTCATCACAAGATTGAGATGTATCATGTAATTGAATTGAACATGAAGTATTGAGATGTTAGTTATGCACATCACATATCTAGCATATGCTTTAAGTCCTACCTATTGAATGATATGGAACAGTTAGCTTAGCCTATTAAGGGATAATAGTTGGTCTATGATTATTATCTTGCTTTGTGTTAATATAAGTCATGAAACTTGTCTAATATGATTTCTGTATGAGTTATCCGTTCAGGTAACTACTTTTATTTATAACTGTTTGTTTCAATTTCTTATTATTTCAATTGTTTTGTTTATCTTTAAATCATCTCTTTCCTAAGAGATAAGAATCTATCCTATAAAAAGACATAAAAATATATCTTTAATTCTTTAATAAGAATTAAACTATATAATAAACAACTCTTATCCGCATCTACGCTCTCTTGGGACGATAACCTAAAATACTACATCTGACCGGGTTTTGTTGCTTGTTAGGGTGTTAAAGTGTATTAAATAAAAGTTCTATAAATTTAAAAGTTGAAAGATAAGTTAAGCACTACTGCACACACTTTTGACACATCAACTTTTTGGGGCCGCTGCCGGGGAGCGCGGTAAATACGGAAATTGGATATACTTCGGTTATTGATATTTCTTGAAAACGGGTGATGACTCTCTTCCTTTAGGGAAGGGTTGCTGGGGTTCTAATTTAAAGGCTCCTACTCGAACCTAGAAGCTGATAGGCCACTTAAGTATTGAAAGATTCAATAGGCCGTGTATGTTTGATTATTCGTTGTTATGCGATAAAAGTTGTTATTTAATATTTGGATTATTAATTATGTCATTAATATTTGTTACTATATTTATCAATTTTATTAATATACTAACATATTTCCTAAATATCCTCATAAAAATAAAATTCAAAATAAGAAAAGGAATTAGAATAAATTTAAAATTAAATTATGTAAGCCCTTTTAAGTCTAAAACATTTTCTACTAAAATATTTATTTTTATGATTTTAGATCACATGAATACTCGATCCAAGAAACCCGTCTTACAAGACATGTTACCAAATCTCGATATATTATTTAAACCTTCTAAAGAGCTGAATTTTGTTAGGAAATTAAATTTCGATGAAGGAACTACTTCTAATTATAAATCATTATCTAGTCCACCGTCTAGTCATGGTTCTAATTTAGGATCTCTTTTTGGTTCACACATTGAAATGACTACTGAAAATTCAATGGAAGCGTTAATGAAAGCAGGTCGGGAAGGATTAGGTCATGCTTTTACTCAGCCAACTATAACTGAAAACTTTGATATTAAGGGTCCTATCTTTCACTTACTTAAGGATAACCAATTAAGGGGTATTGAAAAAGAAGATGCTAATGCTCACATTCGGAATTTTAAGGATATTTACAATCTGTTTAATATTAATAATGTGGAAAGTAATGTCATCTATCTTCGTTTGTTTCTGTGATTGTTAAAAGATGAAGCTAAAGAGTGGTTAAATTCGTTGCCCGAAGGAGATATCACTAGTTGGGATACTATGGTTGAAAAATTTCCAACTCGTTTCTTTCCCGCATCCAAAACTGTTACCCTTTAAACTGAAATTGCTAATTTTTGTCAGAAAACTAACAAGACTCTTTACTCTGCTTAGGTTTGATTTGGTCAAATGCTTACGGGTTGTCCACAACATGGTTTGGATAAGTTTAAAAAGGTAACTACTTTCTATAAGGGCTGTGTTGAGTCCCCAAAATAATTAAGGATTTAATTATGACAAAACTGTAATTTATTTGCACTAAAATGTTATGTGCAGCCAGCACAAGTTTGTTTATGTATAGACAGCAAATATTGCTATGTCGAGTGTTTAGTTTGCTGCTCAGTCTACCAGCACAAGGTAGACAGTGTTCTTTAATTAGCACAGGATGTGTACTCAACAATTCAATAATATCAAGTGTCTCAGCAATGAAGAACCAGCACAGCTGGAATGCAGCTTACTACACAAGACAGCTATGCTCCATTACAAACATAGTAGTTTCCTGAGTGGTCTACATCAATTGTACTATTTAATAGAAGTCAAAGACAAAGTTGAACAGGAAAGGACACGCGTCGGCGGCTGACAAGTGACCTTACAAGACCACGTAGGAATGCAGAAGTTTAACACATGTGCAGACATGTGCTATACTTTTTCAATGCCTAAGAAACACAACATTCTATTTGTTTAAACAAATAGTGATGCCAAACTGAAGTGGGGTGTTCCTGCAAATAGCTACCAAAGAGGAAAGAGGAGAGCACGCTCTCTTATGCAGTTGTCCCCACAAGTACAGACATCCTATGTACCAGTGAACAATGGAACAATTACACGGATAAAAGGACTACTATAAATTGTTGTATCCACTATTGTAACAACTAGTGGTGTGGGTTTTGTTATTTAGAGTCCAAAACGTGTAATAGCTTTAAGTTTATCCTCATAGCTATAATCTAGGTAAATCTGTATCAACCAACTATCATTCCGCTAAGGATATTTGTAATTCGTTGTGATTTAATCAATAAAGAATAACAGTTGAAAAATTACCTGTGACTCTACTTAAATTACATGCTTGAATACTAAACTGTGATTAATTGGTAAGTTAATTTAAAAGTAATTGTATTCACCCCCCCCCTACAATACTCCTGTTGTTAATCAAGGGACAAACAACTGGTATCAGAGCTTCAGTCTTAAAAATTTAATATCTTGGATTTGAATTCTCTCATGGCTGCATACTCAAATACAGCTTACCTTGAAAATGGCTCATCCAATAGACCAACCAAATTTGATGAAGACTTGGAAGACAAGGTTCATGCTTCACCTGGAATCTATTAACCCACTTATGCCTGGTATTGCCACAGATGGTCTTTTTGTCCCAACTGAAACTATTGATAGCATTCCAGTCACTACTGACACTCCTGCCATTCCTGGCAGAGAGCTTGTTCTCACTCCAGCCAAATGTTATGCTGAGGACAAACGTCGTGTTGGACTTGACCCTAAGATCAGAACTCTGTTAGCTATAACTTTACCTAATCACATGTTCAAACTAATTAAGGGAAAACTGAATGCTAAGCTTATGTTAGACTATCTAGATGTTACTTATGAAGGCACGGATGAGGTTAGGCAGAACAAGATTATTGCTTTGAAAAGAGAGTATGAAATGTTCTTTGCCTATAAGAATGAGACTCTTAAGCAAACCTTCATTAGGTTTAACTCCTTAGTTGCTGACCTGCTTACTTTGAAAATCACATATGCTAATTTTGAACAAGTAAACAAATTCATTGACTCATTGTCTGCCAAATGGAAACCAGTGACTGACCCTCTAAGAACCACCCAGACTTTAAAGAACTTTAACACGTCTTTTCTCTATGGTACACTTTGGAATCATGAGAAGGCAGAAGTTGTCACACCCCCAAATAGGGCCTGGGGTATTTGTGACTAATTATATCAAATCACAGTTGTATAAACCAGAACGACTCTATATGAGATGTTTTATTGAGTTTTGCAGCGGAAGATAAATAGATTACATTGTATTTAGAGCATTAAATGTTTTTAAATGAATTAGTAAGTAATGCATGAAGACTCCTATCATGGCAAGAAATTATCATCAAAGCAGAAGATATACAGCGAAATCAATATTTTAAGTACCTGAGAATAAACATGCTTTAAAATGTCAACACTAGGTTGAGTAAGTTCATAGGTTTGTCATAAATAATGATTTTAGTAACAGATATAGACCACAAGATTTTTGTTTATAAAAGTAGATCTCGCAGGGATCTAAAAGTAGTGCCAAGTTTTTGATATTTAGACTAAACAGTTTCAAAGTTTGCCCCGTGATAAGTTGTACTGTCCTTGTCGGTTTCAATCATTATTAAGTAATACAATGACTTGGTCAAATGTATCGGGGACGTTACTCCCGATAGGCCTACCCCCAATAATTAAGAATGCGTTATGTAAAAGAAATTAAAAATATCACAGTGGGGACTTGCAGGACATAGCCAGGTATAGCACAGTTTAATAGTTGGTACTTGTGTCTAATGTGTAAAACAGTTATAAAGGTTTTGCATGTATTCTTAGCCCAAAAATATATATAAAGGGAGCTATGAAAACTCACGATACGATACGATAATTTGTAGTAAATATGCATATGACGGCATTGAACAAATGTAGAGTTGACCTCGGATTCACGAACCTATATCAAGTATATATATATTAACACATATACTTGTAATCGAATAAGTTTATATATATTATTTCACTTGTTATATACTTATATATATATACATATATATATATATATACATATATATATATATACATATATATATATACATATATATATATATATATATATATACATATATATATACATATATATATATATTCTATGTATAAGTATTTGTTTGATAAAATGATTTTAATAATGATAATGAATAAATAGTTGTATTATTTTGTAATAACAATAATAATACTAGTAATAAAAATGAAAATAATCATAATAAGGTTTTAAAAATAATAATAATAATAATAATAATAATAATAATAATAATAATAATAATAATAATAATAATAATAATAATAATAATATAATTTTAATGATAGCAAAAATGTTAATTTTTGTAAAAATGATAATAACGATAATAATTTTAATAATAAAAATACTAATAATAATAATTATACTTATGTTAAAAATGATAATACTAGTAATAATAATGATTATAATATTAATAGTCTTATTACTTATTACTATGATAATAATAATTATTATAATACGAATAATAATTATATTACTAGTAATAATAATAATAATAATAATAATAATAATAATAATAATAATAATAATAATAATAATAATAATAATAATAATAATAATAATAATAATAATAATAATAATAATAATAATAATAATAATAATAATAATAATAATAATAATAATAATAATAATGAGAAAAGAACTACCTTATATATCTTTTCTAAAAAAAATGCCCAATACGGGACTCGAACCCGCGACCTCCTGTTAACCCGAAACACACCCAAACCACCTGAGCTAATCTATTTTTCTGTTTTAATTCCACAGACTAATATATATAACTCGTTTTTAACTGTTTATTCTTCTTCATATTTTAATCAACTAGAGTAACGATCCTACATCTAATTAATTGATCGGTTTAAGACTTTCCTACGAATTGTAATCAACTCATATAAGTTATTGAATTGTTTGAAAAAAAAAATGTTTAAAACAGCACTGCTGCTGTTCGCAAGTTTCTTAACAAAAAAATTAATGATTTTGAATACGAGAACGTTTTAGCTAGTAATTCCAACATGAAAAAGATTTTAAATCTTTCCTAGAAACTATCTCAAACCTCAATTGATCTTGAAATATAAACACGAACTCAAATTTGATCAAAGAACAATTGTTTACTTTTTTATTTAAAAACTTTGACTCGAAAATTAAAGATTGATAGGAAGAATTGGAATTTGAAACTTTGCAGAAAGTTTGTTTGAATGATTTCTAATAGAACTACACTTATAGATTTTGAAATTAGTTTTTAATTCGAGGTATTGATCAATGAGTCAAGAACAGGGTGCGAGCCTTTTTTTCTTTTTAAAAAAATTTCTCTTTGATTCATCAGATTGAAGCAGATACTAAATAATGGAACTGGAATCACTTTGTCAACAACAATGAGCTGCTTGATTGCTAAAATATGTATTTGTGTGTGGACCAAAAATCACGAGCAAGAATCAAGCAGGTAGAAAAATAAATAAAAATAAATAAAAAATCTAAAAAGCAGATTATGATTCTTAACAGATATTGTTTGTATTAGCTAGATGAGGTCAATAACTAACTAATTTTTGTTTATATCTGTTTTTATAATATATACCTAATTAATATTAATAAATAAATAATAATATTAATAATAATATTAACAATAATAATAATTATATTAATAATAATAATACTTTTAATATTATTAATAAAAATAATAAAAATGTGAATAGCAAGAATGATGATATTTTATAATAATATTAATAATAATATCATTAAAAATAATAATAATAATAATAATAATAATAATAATAATAATAATAATAATAATAATAATAATAATAATAATAATAATAATAATAATAATAATAATAATAGATAAAGATAATAATAATAATAATAATAATGATAATTATAATTATAAAGATGATAATAATATTATTATTAATGATAATAATAATAATAGATTGTATTATTTTTATAATAATAATATTTGTAATATTAATAATAATACTTTTAATATTATTAATAATGAGAATAATATGATAATTAATAAGTATAACAATAATAATAATAATAATAATATTAATAATGACAATACTGATAATTGCAAATGATAATAATAAATGATAATATTGTTTAAAAAAAAGGATATTAATAATAATAATATTAATATATCAAATTAATGCGTAATTATTTACAAATAATTGTTTGTGAGTTGTCGGAACTAGTCGAAGTTAGGTTTAAATTTAGTCGGAAATTTTCGGGTTGTAATAGAAGCTAAACTTGAACAAAACTTGAACATTTTGCTGCTGAATGCATGTCCAGAAAACCTTCAACATCACATGCTAACTCCTTCTCAAAGGCTGATAAGTACAAGAACAAGTACAAAGCTATGAAGGCTCAGATGAAGGAAAGTGCAAAGGCTGATAAGAAGGAAAAAAAGCCAGAAAAGGTTCTAGTTGCTGAGCATCATGATTGGGATGAAACCAGCTCTTCTTCGTCTTCTGACATTGATACTGATGATGATGATGCTGGTTATGCTTCTGGTAAAAAGCTGTGTTTCATGGCCAAGGAGGTCGAGGAGTCTGATGAGGATGATAATGGTAGTACATTTGCGGCTGATATGAGGGAAGCTGATCGAAAAAAGGATTCACCTCAATAGAAATCTGAAATGCTGTATAAGGTTGATAATTTTTGAACTTATACTGATGATGAAAAAGCTGAAATGTTTGACTACCTAAGAATTGATTTATGTAGAGGTAGTAAACTTGAAAAAGTTTTAAAAAATGATAACAAATCTTTAAATGATAAACTTAAAAGCAAAACTGATAAAATTAAGATCTTGAAGGATGAAATTTCAAAACTTTAAAAACAAAATTTTGCTTTAAAGTCTCTTCATGTTGAGGCTGCAGATGTTAAGAACCAGCTAAACGACCTCAAGAAGGTTGTTGCTTCATGGTGTACATCTGTTCAACGCACAGCTAAGTGTGTAAATGAGCAGGTACCTGCCCAAGTGGAAGCATTCTTTTCTGGTGACTATACTGCTGTTGCTGCTCTTGCAGAAGTTACTTACATGGACCCCATTCTCGAAACTGATCATGAAGTTTTCTTGCCAAATACATTCGCCAAGATAGTTAAGGGTAAAAAGGTCTTAACAAATAAGTTTGTCAGACCTACAGTGACCCCACCACCATCCATGAAAGAAATTTTGGAGGATGAAGTAAAAGCCAAGGAAACCAGTACTTCAATTGATGAAACTACTGATCCATCAAGCATTTACTATATGACTCCAAAGGAACGCATTAAAAGGGAAATCACTGAAAACAACCAAAGAAAGTAAAAAACAATTGAATCCCCTTCATGTTCAAATTCCACCAATGCTGAGCCAGCTGATGAACATTGTACTGGTCAACCAGTAGCTACTGACAAGCCAGCAAAATGTAATACTTGCAAGTCAAAAGCAGTAATCAAGATTCACACTAATCGTCTGGTATCAGCTGATGGGTCAGTAACTTCTCACACTGGCTCGTCGAACAATAAAGGCAAAGCAGTATACCATGATTATGGTACTGGTTCTAAAAGGAAAGCTGCCCTTAAAGGAAAAGCTAAAGTGAACCAAATTGTGGAATTATGTGCTGAGTCATCTATCACTGAGATAATGACTGTCAAGCTTGACCAGCTTATAGCTGCCATATCTGAAAGTAGACCCGGTCTTACTGCACCCTTTTACTCAGTGTATGACCAGTCACCGATACCAAATGTGAGAAAAATGCTACAAGTGTGGTAGCAAGTTTCACTTAGCCAACCGGTGTACACTAACCCTAACCCCATCTGCTGCCTCTTCAAGCAAGCCAGCAGACAGGAAGAGATCATCAAAGATGACCCTTCCAGAACCCATCCTTGGATGGATTCCCAAAAAGAACTAATCTCTTAGCTACTGTGCAGGGCATTCAAAACAAGCAAATCTAGTATCTCGATAGTGGTTGTTCGAGACATGTGACCGGATGTAAGTCCCTGCTGATGGACTATCAAGTAAAGGATGGTCCAGTTGTATCATATGGAGATAATTTGTTGGGTTACACAAAGGGTTTTGGTACTTTAACAAATGGGAATGTTACATTTTCAAATGTAGCATATGTCGTTGGGCTTAAACATAATCTATTCAGCATAAGCCAACTGACAAGCAAAAGTAAGATAATCCAGTTTAGAAGGAAGATTGGCACTATTTTTGATAAGACAGGGAAGCCACCGCTGACGCAAAAAAACATGAGAACATGTATCAAATTGACATGAACACAACAGTCACAACAACTGATACTTGTTTTTATTCAAAGGCAGCAGACAACCTTAAGTGGTTAAGACACAAGAGACTCTCACATCTCAACTTCAAAGATATTCATAAGTTATCTAGTAAAAGTTTGGTGTCTGGGCTACCCACAGTGTCTTATGTGAAGGACAGACTATGTCCTGGATGTGAAAAAGGGAAGCATCACCATGCCTTATTCAAGTCAAAGCAGATTTCATCTATTGAGAAACCATTTCACCTACTTCATATGGATCTTTTTGGTCCTGTTAATTTAGCCAGCTGTAGTGGGAAGAAGTATACATTGGTGATTGTTGATGAATATTCCAAATACACTTGGGTATTCTTTTTGAAGCAAAAGAGTGAAGCTGCTGATGAAATTATCAATTTTATCAAAAGAATGGAACTACTGAATGGGCAACTGGTGAAGCAGCTTAGAAGTGATCATGGTACAGAATTCAGAAATGCTACTTTGGAAGAATTTTGTACTGACAAAGGTATTTCACAGAATTTTTCTGCTGTGAGAACACCTCAACAGAATGGTGTTGCAGAAAGAAGAAACAGAACTCTCATTGAAGCAGCAAGATTGATGTATGCTAGGCAGGGTACGAAATAGTATTATATTTTAATTACGAAATATTACACAAGTTTTATTTAATTTACGGATGGGATATACCTAAACCTTGCTACAACACTATAGGCAGTGTACCTAATCGTAGAGTAGTGTAGTTTTTAGTAAGTCCGGTTCGTTCCACAAGGAGCTGGTGATACTTACTATATTTTTAACAACTATATTTATACAAAATATATATAATTATATAAGTAGTAATATTATTATAAAATGGGGGTTTTACCGTTTAATGACCGGTTTGTCGATTCTATATTTTAAGCGTAAAGATAAATGACGATAATTAAAGTGCGTAAAATAATGACAATAAATAAAATGACAGTAAGTAAAATTGCGAGTAATAAAATGACAGTAAATAAAGATACGATGAGAAATACAATAAAAGAATTATGCTTATTTAAACTTCCGTAATCATGATGTTTGACGTTTTGATTTAATTAATTGTTACCCGGGTTAATTGTCCTTTGTCCTGGTTTATTTGATACCTATCTGGTTTTTGTCCATAATAGTCCATCGGTCATAAATATAAAGTGCAAGTGTCCTCGTCAAATTACCCTTATACCCGAAGTCAAATATTCCCACTAATTAAGGATTTAAACTGTGACGCAGTTATCACTTCTGTCAACAATTACACCAGTTATCACTGTATGTAATCCACCCCTGTTTTGATTAGATATGAATATTAATTTACCCACTTGATCAGTTTGAATAATCAATTACCCAACCCAATTGATTAATTAAATGATTATAATAGATTTCATATGGACGTCACTAAATAGGACAACCATAATCATTATTAATTATTAGGTTAATTAATTTAAAGATAGGTTCGACAGACTCCAATGAGTTGTCACTCAATTAGACAATACCCCCCATCTATTAATAGCCAATAATCCAATTTCTACAAGTGTCGGTCTTTTGCCCAAACCTTAATTATGGTCCAAAGTTCAATAACCCCGTCTTAATATTTTAGCCCAATATCACGATTACTTCGGCTCAAATAATCATAATAATAACTTAGTTACGAGACATTAAATTAAAAAGGAAGAACATAGCTTACAGTGGTGATTAATCGCGTAGCATTGCAGGACAGAATTTCGATTTAAAACCCGTAAAACATTCTTACAATAACCCAATTATTATTAAACTTAAATTATAATTATAAAATATATATTTCTTTACAGAAGGAAGAAAGAAATAAAAGGTGTAAGTAAATTCATTACTCCGTAGTCTCATTTCATAGACAAATATTGATTTGAAATTTTCACTTATGACCCCTTAACTATGCTCAATTAACAACTTTTTATTATTTATTATTATTCTTATTATGAATTATTTAAATATTATATTATATTCTTGTGCATAGTTGACTTGTACTTTCAGCTCCGTTGCGTCGAGCGTTGAAAGTTGGTTCATGTCTCGGTTCCGGATTTTCGAACGCCTTTTCGTATAATTTAATATCTTGTACTTTGCGTTTTGCGGCTTGTACTTTTGTAATTTTGAGACGTTTCTCATCAATAAATTGAACCACTTGGATTGTATCTTGTACATTTGAGCTTTTTGGTCATTTGCATCTTCAAATCGTCGAATCTGTCTTTTGTCTTCACCTTTTATTATTTAAACGATAATTACTTGAAATTAGAACAATTGCAACAAAAATCTTGTCTTTCTTGAGGGATAATGCTATGAAATATGTGTTCGTTTTTAGCATTATCAATATTCCCACACTTGAGCGTTGCTTGTCCTCAAGCAATATAGTCTTGAAATAAAAACATACTTGAATCACTTCTTTATTCTTCACACTTTGTACATCAGTGATTTCAATACGGCGGTTATGAACAACGAGAGTAACGATGTGGTTTACAGTCTCACATGACTATAAAAATTTAGATCCGTTAGGAAATTGGATCTTTATGAAAACATTTGATCTTTTGAAAATTCAATCTAGTTTTTATCCTAGATAAGTTTTCCGGAATAACCCTTTACCGGTGTTGCAAAATGTTATTGTGAGTTTTGTGGGTTTTGAATTTCAAAATTTTAGCTCAAAACTTTACGGTTTTGTGTCACCCACTTGCTAACCTTGTATTAGGAAAGCAACACGTCCAGTTTACTTGTCCCGTATTTTACCTTTCGGTAAACTATCGTCCGGTTGTAAAGGAAAGCGATGAACAAGAAACTGTTAAGGCAATGTCTAATGACATGCATTTGTTCATGGTCTAAAACGTGTCGGATGCTATTACTATCCTTTGTAGGAGCAATAGTAAAGATCATCCTATAATTTTTCTGGTCTGGCACAAGGTCCTGTCTTCGACCATGCTATGCAATCACCATTCTTACGGTTGACACCCAATTTGGTTCAGGTGACCTGATGAATTCCAGGTGAATTCCTAGGATTTTACGTTTAATGGTAATGAACGCATTGAAAATGGTTTTCAGAAAACAAATCGGTTTGTAATTTTGATCAGAATATTTTCTCGTTCAAGCTCGAGTTTAGATATCATTAAATTCCATGAGTTTGTAATTCTCAATCTTTAAGGTCAATCTCAAGGATTGAGTAATATCAGGCTTAAAAGCTGATTTTTAATCTTTAAGGAGATTATCCTTTTCTGGGGGTCTGATTCATTAGTCTTATCAAGCTAATTTGCACGGCGCCCTCTCCATTTTACGAGACAGATCCTCTCATGGTTAGGATAAGTCTGACCACATGGCGACCCTGTTTGATGCTGAGGTCCGTGGATTTCCTGCTGATTTTAGAGATGACTTTTCTAGATTTTTCGTCAACCTACAGCTGGTCTGGACGACAACTTCTTGACCTAAATCAAGAAGCGCGTGTCTTTTCGGAAGACTTTACTTCCTTTTAATGATGGAATTGATTCATCGTGTAGATCCATCTTTCTTTCAAAAGTATTACAATAAATCGGGTAAAACTGATTAGTATCGTCCAAAGCAAAAGTACCTGAAATAATCTTGTACAAAAATATGTGATAAATATTTTAAAGAACTTGGTAAATTCTTCCCACACTTAGCTTTTATTTATTCTTTTTTTTTTCCTTTTTATTCTCTTCTATTCTATTTTAAATGAATTCAAGCATTTTGGGTTGTTTCTCAATTTATGTCCTTTCCGAGGTAACAATAATTTCGGTATTAACAACTAGTTTTATCGTTCATAAATATGTATAAACATGATTTTGAATTCATTTAGTTGAAATTTTTTCAAATTTACACAAAATTTGGCAATTAAACAAAGTGTAAACCCGAGAGAATTTATAACCCTTCCCCACACTTGAGATCATGCAATGCCCTCATTTGCATGAAATCAGTAAAAATTTAAATTCGTGAGGGTGATTAGTGTAGAAAAATGATTAAAAATACCGAGTTTGCAAACATATTGTTGTTATTTCACATTTGATATTTTGTGTCTTGTCGTCAAAATTAGTAGCTTTTGCTGAACTTAATTACAGTCTTTGAAAATGCGTTGTTTTAGCCTGTTTTGCACATAAGATAAACTACAAACATATATACATAATATTTTATTTTATAAAAATCTTTATTTATTAAAACAATTTAAATGAATAATTTTTAAAATTTTGTTTCCTTTTACTTTAGGTAGTTTCGGTATGTTTACCTATTTCATCCCTCAACAAAATTTAAAATTTGTCGTTTTGAAGCGATTGTTTTTAAAAGCAAAGATTTTTGGGTTTTTTTAAATTTTTTTTTTTTTGGCATACTTTAAATTAATAAGATTAAAAATAATGATAACAAAATTTCTCGTCCCACCCTCGGGTAAAGCAATTTCGGTTCAACGACCTAATCTTCAATTCACGACGAATTTTAGAAATCATTTTTTTAAACTTAATGAAATAAAGTAAATTTTGTTTTTAAATTCACACAAAACTTAAATTTAAAAAGCATATTAATTTCATACAAAACCTATAAAACAAAAAAAATTCAGAATGGGGGGAGAAAACTAGTTCTTTAGTGTCTGCTAGTGGAAAAGACCAATCGGATTCCATTCTCGGAACTACACTAGAACAGAACAACTAACTCTAGACAGCATTTTTTTTTAACATTTGAATCTCCCCACACTTAGGTAGTTGTGGTGTCGAAATTATGATTAATTTCATCGTCAATTTCTCTTGGACCATAATCAACTTGCATATCCGTGACTTTTGCTTTAAGCAGTGATCGGATTCTTGTGTAATATCCATAATTTCAACTAGTTTCGCCTTTTCTTTAGATGACAAATTGGATACTAACCGGTTACATAACTTAAAGTTTTCCTTGGTTCTAGCATCGCGAATCCGTTTAATAAGTTTCTTCATTGTAATATTAATAACGGGATCATTTAATTTCGTATCAACAACGGGGTTCTTTGTTATCAGGTCATCATTAGATGTTGTTTCATTTTCCCCACACTTAGGCATTTTATTATTGTTAAGCACTACCGTTGGAGTTGGTAAAACAACATGGTTCTTACCAATCATTTTTGCTGGTTCAACGGTTTTAGTTGGTGGAGATTTAGACTTTCGAATCACAAAGGTGATTGATTTTTCATCATTACTAAGTGTCATTCTACCCTTTCTTACATCAAATAACACCCCGGTGGACGCTAAGAATGGTCGACCTAAAATTAGAGGAATGTTTGGGTCCTCTTCTATGTCAATGACAATGAATTCGACTAGAAAGGTTAAATTACCTATTTGAACGGGTAGGTTGTCCTCAATTCCAACTGGGTGCTTAATGGTTTGATCAAAGAGTCGAACACTCATATCTGTTGGACTTAACTCACCTACACCTAATCTCTTATATAAGGAAAGAGGCATAACACTCACACTTGCACCTAAATCTGCTAGTGCATCATACATAACACAATCACTAAGTAGACAAGGAACAATAAATTCACCCGGATCACCTACCCTAGGTGGAGGTTTTGGTGGAACTGTCTTCACCGGGTTTATCTTTTCGGTTTTAGTTTCTTGCACTTTCTTATTCTTATTCTCCTTCTTCTTCTTCTTTCTAGAGGTATCATAAACTTTATTACCTATTACTTCCTCATACTCAACTCCTTTTCTTGGAAACGGGATGGGTGGTTTGTATGGTGCCACCACTGGCTTTACATACTCGAGTGGTGGTGGTGGTGTAACTTCTTCATTGTTACTCACAGTTAAAACCTTCCCATCTTCTGGAGCTGGTTTTTCAGAATTTGTTGACACCATATTAACATTCTCATTCCGAGAATTTACTTCAGTATTACTCGGTAGCTTTCCTTGTTCCCTCTCACTTATCATACTAGCAAGAGTACCTACGTATTTTTCTAGATTCAAAATGGAAGCTTGTTGAGTTCTAAATGACTGATCAAACCTCTCATTCGTTTGGGTTTGAGATGTAATAAATTGTGTTTGAGATTCTATTAGCTTTGCCATCATTTCTTCCAGATTTGGCTATTTCTCTTCGGGTTGTTGTGGCGGTTTATACAAGCCAGGTCTTTGTTGATTGAAAGTGTTGTTTTGAGTTGGTTGGTTATTCGGACCTTGTTGGTTATAAGAGTTATTGTCGGGTCCTTTTGGATTGTAAAGAATGTTTTGATTTCGATTGAAGTTTGGCCTTGGCGGTTGATAATTATTTTGATAATTATTTCCCTGCCTTTGGTTCATGTAGGAAACATTCTCGCGTTGTTCCATCGTTTGCTCAATGTGATAATCTTTCGTTAAGTGTGGTCCACCGCATTGCTCACAACTGATTCGTATTGCGTGAATGTCTTTAGTCATCTTTTCCATTCTTCTTTCGAAAGCATCTATTTTTGCGGAAACGGAATCAAAGTCGTGGCTAGAATCGGCTCTAGCCGCTTTAGAAGATCTAACGATATCTTTTTCTTGGTGCCACTCATGTGAGTGGGAAGCAGTGTTATCAATAATTTTGTAAGCTTCGGTTGCATTTTTCTTCATAATGGAACCACCAGCTGTTATGTCGATGTCTTTTCATGTAGCAACGTTGACACCTTGGTAGAATATTTATACTATTTGATAAGTATCTAAACCGTGTTGAGGACATCCTCTCAACAACTTTCCAAATCTTGTCCACGCCTCATATAATGTTTCATTTGGCTTTTGCGCGAACGTAACAATTTCTCCTTGAAGTCTCACGGCTTTGGATGCCGGAAAGAATCTTTTAAGAAATTTCTCAACTAAAACATCCCATGTGTCAATCGCCCCTTCAGGTAACGACTCTAACCAATCTTTGGCTGCTCCCTTTAAAGTCCAGGGAAACAACATAAGATAAATAGTTTCATCCTCAACTTCTCGGATTTTAAAGAGATTACAAATCCGATTAAAAGTTTGAAGATGTTTGTTTGGATCTTCTTTTGTTGTACCACCAAATTGGCACTGATTGGTGATCATGTGTAGGATTTGTCCTTTGATTTCAAAATCTGATGTTCTAACATCTGGCTGAATAATGGCGTGACCTTGGCCCGTGCGTGTGGCTCTCATTCGGTCTTCCATACTTTGAGGTTCCGTTATTTCCATATTTGAATTTGTTGAATCCGAATCACTAGAAGATTCTGATTTAACTGTTTGTGGTTCAGGAGGAATGATTAGTGGTTCAGGATCTCTGAATTGTCCTTGAATATCCTCCGGGTTCTCTATTGTGAAGTCGGGTTCAAAAAATGGATTATTGGAATTTTGAGTTGGAGTACTTGTTCGACTAGATGATTCTAAAGAAAAATCAACGGCGGCAATATTGGCTAGATGTCTTGATCGAGTTACAGGTGGTGAACGTATGAAAGGTGGTGAACGTTTTGCTCGATGCATTCACTGAATATCCTATTAGTTATAAAAATAAGAAAAATTATATAAGTTATCAAATTAATAGACTTTTCTGATTTTGCCCACGTTTCGAATAGCTAAAAGATGCAGCAGAGGGGCAGGATTCGTTTGGTCTCAATATATTGAGGACTGTTTGGCTCCAATAACCCGGTCCACGTACAAATCCAACTATTACTACGAACCAGAAAATGGATGTCTATCAATTTAACCACTTAAAATAATTTTTCGTTTTGAAATTTTAGAGAAGAAATAGAAAAAATTCTATGTCCTATAAACTAGAGCGTCGAGAAATAAGAAAGAAAAAGATTGCGCGTCGAAAAATGTCAAAAAATAAAAGGTCGAAAAAATAAGCGTCGAAAAATAAGAAAATAGCGCGTCGTAACTTAAAAGGAACTAAAATTTATAAACAGCATCGCAAAATTCTAAAGCACCTAAATCTTAGTCTAAAGAAAAAGCACTTAAGGGATTTTACGACAAAGCCTAAAAATCTAGAAGTATAAAAATAACTACGGCAAAAACTAAGCTTAAAATTATAATTACGAACGATACGATTAAAAACAACGAACTAAATAACAAAAAGATAAAAATTATAAAAAGATATAAACTAAAATGATAAAAGTAATTGTTTTTTTTTTAAACGATTTTTTTCTTTAAAAAAAACGATTTTTTTTTTTTACACAAAATTTTTTTTTTTTTTTTTTTTGCTTAGTGTAATTGTATCACTTTTAGAGAGTAAAAGTTATCAAGTTTTATGAGCCACCACTAGTCAATGATCGGTCTATTATCTTGTCTTATTATATACCGAATGCATTAAACTTGTATTGTAAGCTATATGGATCTCAATAGGCAAAAATCTAAATAATAATACTTGCCATACCAAAACCCACACACGTGGCCCACTAACACAAACGTTCCCAAAATTCCCAAAACGCAGAGGGTTTGAGCACCAAATGCTGTTAAAAACGACAACTTCTACCAAAAAATTTAAACAGGAACGACAACACAAGGCTTTTGTTGTTATATTTAGGGATAATGCGAAGTATATATTAAATATAATCAATCATTATTATTATTTTATTACTGTCACTGTTAGTTCAACATTGGATCCAATTATTATTATATTATTATTTTCAACTTTTCAACTTATTTTGAAAGCATCCAATGTTTGGTTCGTTCAACTTTTCAACTTATTTTGAAAGAATCCAATGTTTTTTTTTTTTAATTTTCTATTTTTAATAAAATATTTAAATAAAATAAATAAAAACTTAAAATTAAAAAAAAATAAAAACAAGAAACTTTATATATTTTATCAATTGTAATTTATAATTTTTAAATCACTTTTACTTTATTTTAATTTTAAAAATATAAGGAATAAAGATATAAGATATTTTGAGGAAAACTTTGTTTTTATTTGATCTCTCCAAAGAAACTACAAATATATGCTCACAGCCATTTTGATCTTGTCAATCGTAGCGCTTAATTTGTATTCATTTGAGAATATATCCCTAACTCTCCTGCATAAGTCCTATTTATATTTATAATTTGTAACTATAAGATAAAAAGACATGTGGAAGGCTGATTCATTTTGTGGGATTTAAACATGAACAAAGATATGCATCGGTGGATTTTGTAGTCAATAAGCTTCATCCACTTTCAAGTTAAAAACCAACCATCACGCATTTACCTAACAACCCCCACATGGGTGGATTCCACAATTTGCTAAAGACAATCGACTACAAACAAATTTAATTTATTATTATTATTATTTTAAAACTTGTCTTCTCATTTTGTTGAAAGGTCATCGGACCAAATTTATTTATTTATTTATTTTTTCGAATGAACTAGTGGTTTTTTTTATATTATTTTTCTAAAAATATATTTATAAATTAAAAATATAGCGTTTCGCCGATTCCCCGGCAGCGGCGCCAAAAACTTGATGTGTGCTAGGCAGGGTACGAAATAGTATTATATTTTAATTACAAAATATGACGAAATATTACACAAGTTTTATTTAATTTACGGATGGGACATACCTAAACCTTGCTACAACACTATAGGCAGTGTACCTAATCGTAGAGTAGTGTAGTTTTTAGTAAGTCCGGTTCGTTTCACAGGGAGCTGGTGATACTTACTATATTTTTAACAACTATATTTATATAAAATATATATAATTATATAAGTAGTAATATTATTATAAAATGGGGGTTTTACCGTTTAATGACCGGTTTGTCGATTCTATATTTTAAGCGTAAAGATAAATGACGATAATTAAAGTGCGTAAAATAATGACAATAAATAAAATGACAGTAAGTAAAATTGCGAGTAATAAAATGACATTAAATAAAGATACGATGAGAAATACAATAAAAGAATTATGCTTATTTAAACTTCCGTAATCATAATGTTTGACGTTTTGATTTAATTAATTGTTACCCGGGTTAATTGTCCTTTGTCCTGGTTTATTTGATACCTATCTGGTTTTTGTCCATAATAGTCCATCGGTCATAAATATAAAGTGCGAGTGTCCTCGTCAAATTACCCTTATACCCGAAGTCAAATATTCCCACTAATTAAAGATTTAAACTGTGACGCAGTTATCACTTCTGTCAACAATTACACCAGTTATCACTGTATGTAATCCACCCCTGTTTTGATTAGATATGAATATTAATTTACCCACTTGATCAGTTTGAATAATCAATTACCCAACCCAATTGATTAATTAAATGATTATAATAGATTCCATATGAACGTCACTAAATAGGACAACCATAATCATTATTAATTATTAGGTTAATTAATTTGAATATAGGTTTGACAGACTCCAATGAGTTGTCACTCAATTAGATAATACCCCCATCTATTAATAGTCAATAATCCAATTTCCACAAGTGTCGGTCTTTTGCCCAAACCTTAATTATGGTCCAAAGTTCAAAAACCCCGTCTTAATATTTTAGCCCAATATCACGATTACTTCGGCTCAAATAAGCATAATAATAACTTAGTTACAAGACATTAAATTAAAAAGGAAGAACATAGCTTACAGTGGTGATTAATCGCGTAGCATTGCACGGACAGAATTTCGATTTAAAACCCGTAAAACATTCTTACAATAACCCAATTATTATTAAACTTAAATTATAATTATAAAATATATATTTCTTTACAGAAGGAAGAAAGAAAGAAAAGGTGTAAGTAAATTCATTACTCCGTAGTCTCATTTTATAGACAAATATTGATTTGAAATTTTCACTTATGACCCCTTAACTATGCTCAATTAACAACTTTTATTATTTATTATTATTCTTATTATGAATTATTTAAATATTATATTATATTCTTGTGCATAGTTGACTTGTACTTTCAGCTCCGTTGCGTCGAGCGTTGAAAGTTGGTTCATGTCTCGGTTCCGGATTTTCGAACGCCTTTTCGTATAATTTAATATCTTGTACTTTGCATTTTGCGGCTTGTACTTTTGTAATTTTGAGACGTTTCTCATCAATAAATTGAACCACTTGGATTGTATCTTGTACATTTGAGCTTTTTGGTCATTTGCATCTTCAAATCGTCGAATCTGTCTTTTGTCTTCACATTTTATTATTTAAACGATAATTACTTGAAATTAGAACAATTGCAACTAAAATCTTGTCTTTCTTGAGGGATAATGCTATGAAATATGTGTTCGTTTTTAGCATTATCAAAGATCTATGTTGGCTGAGCCTGGGCTGAAAAATTCATATTGGGCAGAAGCTGTGAACATTGCATGTTTTACCCAGAATAGATCTTTAATAGTGAAAAGACATCAGAAAACTGCTTATGAAGTTCTCAAAGGCAGAAGACCCTCAATTTTATTTCTTCATGTATTTGGTACTCCCTGTTTTATTCTAAACAATAGGGATCAACTAGGCAAGTTTGATGCTAAGGATGATGAAGTTATATTTCTTAGATATTCCAACATGTCAAAGGCATATAGGGTTTTCAATAAAAGAAGGGGTTGTTTTGAAGAATCTATTAATGTTACATTTAATGAAACTGCCCCTACTTCATCTTCTGGTCAAGAAGATGAGGAGTTACTATTTGAAGAGCCAACTCAGCAAGCTCTAGATGATGAAATAGAACCAGCGGCAAATCCCTCATCAATCCATGTTGCTGGGTTCTCTAATGATGAGATGAAGCACTCTGTTCCATTTGTGTCTAAACCAGGTAGACCTATTGGCTCTACAGAAGTGTTATAACTTGAGCATAGGTCTACTGGTTCTGAAGGATCTCAAGCTGGTACTGGTTACACTCATAATGAACAGTTGTCTCCCACTACTGCTCATTCCTCTGAGCCAGCTGATGATCAAGATGTTGTGTGTTCCACAACAAGCTCACCTGTTCATAACACAATATGGACAAATGAGCATCCAATTGAACAAGTTATTGGTAATATGGCAAGTGGTGTTAAAACAAGAAGACATGCAACCAGCAATTTTTGTATGCATGTAAATTTTGTATCTACCATTGAACCTACATGTCCTGAAGAAGTAATCAAAGATCCTAGCTGGGCAGGAGCTATGTGAGAAAAGATGACTCATTTTGATAGGAATAAGGTTTGGACTTTGGTACCTCAATCTGATGATGAAACTAAAAAGATCATTGGTATCAAGTGGGTTTTCAAGAATAAGATGGATGAAGATGGGATTGTGATCAGAAATAAAGCTAGATTGGTAGCTCAGGGCTTCAAACAGGAAGAAGGATTGGATTATGGAGAGACATATGCACAAGTGGCTAGGATGGAAGCTATTAGATTGTTCTTGGCATATGCTGCTAAGATGAACTTTAGGGTATTCCAGATGGATGTTAAGTCTGCATTTCTAAATGGGAAGCTGCAAGAAGAAGTCTATGTCAAACAGCCTCCTGATTTTGTAAGCAGTAAATATCCAGACCATGTCTACAAGTTATACAAAGCTCTATATGGCCTAAAACAGGCACCAAGAGCATGGTATGAGACACTTCATGTGTATCTCACTGGTATAGGTTTTAAAGTTGGAACAATTGATACCACTCTATTCTCAAAAGAGATAGATGGTGATCTCTTGCTGGTACAGATATATGTGAATGATATTATTTATGGATCTAAAAATGAGAAACATTGTCAAGATTTTTCAAAACTTATGTCAAAGACATATGAAATGAGCTTACAAAGAGATTTGCAATACTTTTTAGGATTGCAAATTAAACAACTTGATGATGAAATTTTTATAAGTCAAGATAAATATATCAAAGATATGTTAAAGAAATTTGGTCTGACCTGTTTAAAAGATATAGGGACTCCAATGGCAGCATCTATCAAAATTGATGCTGATCCCAATGGTGAACCAGTCAATATCACTGAATACAGAGGTATGATTGGGTCCCTACTTTATCTCACAGCCAGCAGACCAGATATTATGTTTGCCACTTGTCTCTGCGCCAGATATCAAGCTGATCCTAAAGAGTCACATTTGCTAGCAGTAAAAAGGATATTTAGGTATCTGAAAGGTACTGCTAAACGTGGTCTTTGGTATCCCAAAGACCAGGATTTTGAGCTAATTGGGTATTCAGATACTGACTTTGCAGGGTGTAAGATTGACAGGAAACGTACTACAAGTGGTTGCCAGTTACTGGGTGGTAGGCTAGTCAGTTGGACGAACAAAAAGCAAAATATTGTGTACACATCCACTGCTGAGGCAGAATACACTACCAGAAATACGGGCTTATAGGACCAATATTTATTTGGTCAAAAATGCAAAGGTCCTAAAAAACTACATATTAGGACCATTATTTCAGGGTCCTAATAGGGTCATGGAAAAGGGTCCTAACAGACCACTATTTAGGACCTTTTAGTAATTGTGTCATATATGTTGATTGACGGAATTTATTTAGGGTTCTAAATGGTATAACTAATAGGACACTTTTTCAAAGGTCCTTTCATAACTTGTGACCTTTTTAAAATGGGTCCTATAATGGGATTAAATAGGACCTTTTAGTAATGGTGTCCTATATGTTGATTGACAGAATTTATTTAGGGTCCTAAAAGGTATAACTAATAGGACACTTTTTAAAGGTCCTATCATAACTTGTGACCTTTTTAAAAGGGGTCCTATATTGGGATTAAATGGGACCTTTAAGTAATGGTGTCCTATATGTTGTTTGACAGAATTTATTTAGGGTCCTAAATGGTATAACTAATAGAACACTTTTTAAAGGTCCTATCATAATTTGTGACCTTTTTAAAAAGGTTCACATAATGGGATTAAATAGGACCTTTTAGTAATAATGTCCTATATGTTGATTGACGGAATTTATTTAGGGTCCTAAAAGTTATAACTAATAGGACACTTTTTAAAGGTCCTATCATAACTTGCGACCTTTTTAAAAAGTGTAGTGACCCGTCCTAATCCATCTGGACGAAGTCCATATCAATTACAATGATTCACAATAGTTGATTACATCGCGAGGTACTTGACCTCTATATGATACATTTTACAAACATTGCATTCGTTTTTAAAAGACAAACTTTCATTACATCGAATGTTGACAGGCATGCATACCATTTCATAATAAATCTAACTATAATTGACTTAATAATATTCTTGATGAACTCAATGACTCGAATGCAACGTCTTCTGAAATATGTCATGAATGACTCCAAGTAATATCCCTAAAATGAGTTGTAAGACCCGAGTATTCGTAGTGTACATATGTGTACATAAGTGTATTGTGCGGTACTTGGATCGGGGTTTGGTTGTATATATTTTAAAAGGCAAAAGAAGCTGGACTGGGAGGGTTGCGCGCCGCGCGGCCTAGTGGCGCGCCGTGCCATCTGTCTGTGACAGAATCCTCTTTTCCTTTTAATTAGACAATTGGAAGGCATTTTGGTCAATTCACTTTGGAGCCCGAATTTAATACCTTGGATCAGTTTTGGAGCTTCATTCACTCCACTTCCAATAACCTTATCCTCTCAAATTCAATTTCTAGTGAGAGAGTGCATCCTTGAGTGAGAAAGCTTCATTAGAGCTTGAAGGAGGTTGAATCGGGTCTTGGTGGAAGTTCTAAAGTCGTTCATCTAGTCGATAGCTACGTGGTGATTGTGTTGGTAAGTTATAAAACCCAATTTCCTACTTTAATTGCATTAGGGGTTAGGGTTTGGGTTATTAAGACTCATAAAACCCATTTGCTAGTAAATTAGGGGTTTCTTGGGGAATTTGGGTTATGAAGACTCAAGGATAACCAATTAGGGTTTTCAAAGTGTTAAATTAGATTATGAACCTAAATTGGTTAGTTTATGTACTAGAACACCTTAATGATATGTGAATGGGTGTTATTTGGGTTTGGATGACCCAAATGGGTGTGTTGACCTTGAAATGGGTCAAATGGGTCTTTAATGACCTAAGTGGCCTTGCATGTATGAAAACGAGTTAACTTCGTGGTTAAAAGTGTGTTAATACCTTAATTGGCTAAAGTTAGGGTTTTTGGTGAAGTTAACCCATTATTAGGGTTAAAGGTGCAAAATGGGTCGGGATTGCACTTAGGGTCAAAAGACTCTAGATTGTTAAGTGAGTTGCTTGACCGACTTGAGTTGTGAATTGATTATGTGCTAAAATGGAATAGGTACGTTACATTGACGTTACAAGTGCGGTTATCTTACACGAAGACTTCGAGGTGAGTGGAATAATTATATGCGTATGTATATAATGTATCTATTTGTTGTAGCGTGAAAGGTGTAGTGTCGAGGTGTTAAGACACCACGTTTCACGTGAAGAGTGTAGCATCGAGGTGTTAAGATGCCACTCGGGTGTAGCATCGAGGTGTTAAGATGCCACCTAGGAGTGTAGTGTCGAGGTGTTAAGACACCACTCCGTAAAATAATGAGTGAAGCATCGAGGTGTTAAGATGCCACTCGGGGTGAAGTGCCGAGGTGTTAAGGTGCCACCCTAGGGGTTAGTGGTGCGAGGTGTTAAGTGCCCTAACGGATGTTGTGAACACCGATGGCGTTTTCGCGAGCGCCGTTCCCTTGTACTATTGGTTAACCATGGTTATTTGTGTTGTAAGCATATTATATTATTCGAGTTATATTTATATGCGGTTGTTATGCTAGCTTGTGGTATTGGAGATCTATAGCTTGTTAATGCGACGATAAGCTAATGTTGTTTGCTATCATGTTTGCGGTTGTGTAAGTGTATGCAAGTAGGTATAATTATATATGTATTCGTATAATTATTGCATTCACTAAGCCTTGCTTACCCTCTCGTTGTTTACCATTTTATAGGTTCGGTTTTGGACAAGGGTAAGGGCATCGTTTTGGACTAGAGATCCCGCTTGATGCTAGGGGACGCTTTTGGCTTTAGTAGCTCTTGGAGTTTGACCGATAGTTGGGTAGTTTAATCCCAAACGCCATGCTCATTGTGTAGTTTGGAACTTAAACTTTTTGGTGGTCGAAACTCGTAAATTGTATTAAACTCGTAGAACGACCGATGTGGGCCCCGCTTGTAAAACTTTAATTTTATGTTTGAAACATGTTAGTTTTACATATTTGGTAGTATGGTAAAAAGCGTTTTGTCTAAAAGTGCCGGGAACTAGTCAATCTTTTCGCGGTTAAAAAGTCCCGGGGACAGCCAGATATGGCGCGGCGCGCGGGCCATATGGCGCGGCGCGCCGATGGTCTGCAATAGTATTTTTTTTTTATTTCGTATTTTCACAAGGATTTTGTCGGGTGTTGGTTTGGGTTGTTACAAGTGGTATCAGAGCATGGTCTAAGGGATTTAGGTGACTTGAGATAGGCGCCTAGACTTAGACTTTTTGTGTGAGCGTTTATGCGGGACTTGTAGGACTTTGGGGTCAGATCGGGATTAGTTTGTGCATAGGTTTATGTAAACTAATCATGTGCTATTTGTTATGTATGTTTAGCGAGCATCGAGCGAGATGGACGTTGTACTAGCAAGTAATGCGACGTGCTCGCGTAACAATGATTAGCTACCATTGTTACGGGCGCAAATCGTGTCGAACGAGCAATGTACGACGATTGTTGAGCAAGATGGGTAGTGTGGTGTATATGTATATACTTATGTGTTAAATCCTTTTCGTCTCGTTGTTTAATCTATTCCGTCTTATAGAATGAAGATGAGAAACGGGCATGATATCAACGGCGGAGGTACTAGTGAAGAAGTCGAGTTTACGGCCAAGGTTGAGGCCATTTTGAAAAGGCATCATGAAGCTTTTCTCGAGGACGTTAAGAAGATGTTCCTAAATACGATTGACGAGCAATTAGTCAATGTGGTAAGGGAGCAAGTTAAGGCCGTTCTTCGCGAAGATAATGTGGGAAGACGGGACTTTTTCTACAAGAATTTCAAGGACTCTCAACCTCCCTCTTTTGATGGTGAAAGAGATCCTCTTAAGAGCGCCCGTTGGATCTCCGATATGGAGAGGGCCTTTCGTACTTGTGAATGTCCTCTCGATAAGAGGACAAGGTACGGGTGTAGTATGTTGAGGGGCGATGCCAAGTTGTGGTGGGACGCAAAGCTCCAAGTTTATGGTGAAGAGCAATGCATGGAATTCACTTGGGATGAATTCAAGTCCGAATTTTTCAAGGAATACCGAACTTCGGCCGATCTTACTAGGCTTAAGGACGAGTTACGTTCCTTGAGGCAAGGGTCGATGGATTTGAACACTCTCAAATCCGTGTTTTTGTCCAAGACCCAATTTTGCCCGGAGTACGTCGGGAATGATAAGATGTTGAAGGAAGATTTCTATCGAACCTTGAACGACAACTATCAAGATAAGATTAGTGTGAACGTAGTGAAAAGCTTTGATGAGTTGTTTGACATGGCCAAAGGTTTCGAGTCGCTCATCTTAAGAAAGAGTGGTTTTACTTTTGGCAAGAGAAAAAGTGAAGGTTCGAGCTATTCAAACTTTTCGAACAAAAAGAACAAGAAAAGTTCCGAAAGTGTCAATAGCGTGAGGAAGGGCGCTTCCGGTGGTTTTACTTTTACGTGCTATAATTGTGGGCAAGCGGGTCATATGGCTCGTGATTGTCCAAAACCATCTTCCGGAAACAAGCTCACTTGTTTTAATTGCGGTAAAGAAGGGCATAAGAAGCCGGAGTGTCCCGATTTGCGCAACGATAATGTTAAGCATTTAGAGAAGGCGGCGGGTACGGCTAGGGGTCGCAACTATTTGATGACCAATGATGAAGCTAAACAATCGCGCGAAGTTGTCTCAGGTACTTACATGGTTAATTCTAATCCGGCAAGGATTCTTTTCGATAGCGGTGCAAATTTGTCGTTTGTGTCTCCTAAATTTGTACCTAAACTTAATAGATCGTTAGCTAAGTTAAGTCGTCCGATAGAAGTCGAAATAGCGGACGGCAAGACGGTGCTAGTGGTTGATGTGTGTGAAAATTGGCTGAAACCTTTAAAATTGATCTTATTCCAATGACCTTGGGCGACTTTGATATTGTCATTGGTATGGATTGGCTCGATCATTATAGAGCCGATATTGCATGCCATGATAAGTTTATTCGTGTGAAGACCCTAAGTGGGGGAGAGTTAATTATTCATGGTGATGAGCGAAGGAGACTGAAATGTCCCGTTCTTATTGATTAAAAACGTTCCATATTAATTGATTTCGTTGCGAGGTTTTGACCTCTATATGAGACGTTTTTCAAAGACTGCATTCATTTTTAAAACAAACCATAACCTTTATTTCATAAATAAAGGTTTAAAAAGCTTTACGTAGATTATCAAATAATGATAATCTAAAATATCCTGTTTACACACGACCATTACATAATGGTTTACAATACAAATATGTTACATCGAAATCAGTTTCTTGAATGCAGTTTTTACACAATATCATACAAACATGGACTCCAAATCTTGTCCTTATTTTAGTATGCAACAGCGGAAGCTCTTAATATTCACCTGAGAATAAACATGCTTTAAACGTCAACAAAAATGTTGGTGAGTTATAGGTTTAACCTATATATATCAAATCGTAACAATAGACCACAAGATTTCATATTTCAATACACATCCCATACATAGAGATAAAAATCATTCATATGGTGAACACCTGGTAACCGACATTAACAAGATGCATATATAAGAATATCCCCATCATTCCGGGACACCCTTCGGATATGATATAAATTTCGAAGTACTAAAGCATCCGGTACTTTGGATGGGGTTTGTTAGGCCCAATAGATCTATCTTTAGGATTCGCGTCAATTAGGGTGTCTGTTCCCTAATTCTTAGATTACCAGACTTAATAAAAAGGGGCATATTCGATTTCGATAATTCAACCATAGAATGTAGTTTCACGTACTTGTGTCTATTTTGTAAATCATTTATAAAACCTGCATGTATTCTCATCCCAAAAATATTAGATTTTAAAAGTGGGACTATAACTCACTTTCACAGATTTTTACTTCGTCGGGAAGTAAGACTTGGCCACTGGTTGATTCACGAACCTATAACAATATATACATATATATCAAAGTATGTTCAAAATATATTTACAACACTTTTAATATATTTTGATGTTTTAAGTTTATTAAGTCAGCTGTCCTCGTTAGTAACCTACAACTAGTTGTCCACAGTTAGATGTACAGAAATAAATCGATAAATATTATCTTGAATCAATCCACGACCCAGTGTATACGTATCTCAGTATTGATCACAACTCAAACTATATATATTTTGGAATCAACCTCAACCCTGTATAGCTAACTCCAACATTCACATATAGAGTGTCTATGGTTGTTCCGAAATATATATAGATGTGTCGACATGATAGGTCGAAACATTGTATACGTGTCTATGGTATCTCAAGATTACATAATATACAATACAAGTTGATTAAGTTATGGTTGGAATAGATTTGTTACCAATTTTCACGTAGCTAAAATGAGAAAAATTATCCAATCTTGTTTTACCCATAACTTCTTCATTTTAAATCCGTTTTGAGTGAATCAAATTGCTATGGTTTCATATTGAACTCTATTTTATGAATCTAAACAGAAAAGTATAGGTTTATAGTCAGAAAAATAAGTTACAAGTCGTTTTTGTAAAGGTAGTCATTTCAGTCGAAAGAACGACGTCTAGATGACCATTTTAGAAAACATACTTCCACTTTGAGTTTAATCATAATTTTTGGATATAGTTTCATGTTCATAATAAAAATAATTTTCTCAGAATAACAACTTTAAAATCAAAGTTTATCATATTTTTTAATTAACTAACCCAAAACAGCCCGCGGTGTTACTACGACGGCGTAAATCCGGTTTTACGGTGTTTTTCGTGTTTCCAGGTTTTAAATCATTAAGTTAGCATATCATATAGATATAGAACATGTGTTTAGTTGATTTTAAAAGTCAGGTTAGAAGGATTAACTTTTGTTTGCGAACAAGTTTAGAATTAACTAAACTATGTTCTAGTGATTACAAGTTTAAACCTTCGAATAAGATAGCTTTATATGTATGAATCGAATGATGTTATGAACATCATTACTACCTTAAGTTCCTTGGATAAACCTACTGGAAAAGAGAAAAATGGATCTAGCTTCAATGGATCCTTGGATGGCTCGAAGTTCTTGAAGCAGAATCATGACACGAAAACAAGTTCAAGTAAGATCATCACTTGAAATAAGATTGTTATAGTTATAGAAATTGAACCAAAGTTTGAATATGATTATTACCTTGTATTAGAATGATAACCTACTGTAAGAAACAAAGATTTCTTGAGGTTGGATGATCACCTTACAAGATTGGAAGTGAGCTAGCAAACTTGAAAGTATTCTTGATTTTATGTAACTAGAACTTGTAGAATATATGAAGAACACTTAGAACTTGAAGATAGAACTTGAGAGAGATCAATTAGATGAAGAAAATTGAAGAATGAAAGTGTTTGTAGGTGTTTTTGGTCGTTGGTGTATGGATTAGATATAAAGGATATGTAATTTTGTTTTCATGTAAATAAGTCATGAATGATTACTCATATTTTTGTAATTTTATGAGATATTTCATGCTAGTTGCCAAATGATGGTTCCCACATGTGTTAGGTGACTCACATGGGCTGCTAAGAGCTGATCATTGGAGTGTATATACCAATAGTACATACATCTAAAAGCTGTGTATTGTACGAGTATGAATACGGGTGCATACGAGTAGAATTGTTGATGAAACTGAACGAGGATGTAATTGTAAGCATTTTTGTTAAGTAGAAGTATTTTGATAAGTGTATTGAAGTCTTTCAAAAGTGTATAAATACATATTAAAACACTACATGTATATACATTTTAACTGAGTCGTTAAGTCATCGTTAGTCGTTACATGTAAGTGTTGTTTTGAAACCTTTAGGTTAACGATCTTGTTAAATGTTGTTAACCCAATGTTTATAATATCAAATGAGATTTTAAATTATTATATTATCATGATATTATCATGTATGAATATCTCTTAATATGATATATATACATTAAATGTCTTTACAACGATAATCGTTACATATATGTCTCGTTTAAAAATCATTAAGTTAGTAGTCTTGTTTTTACATATGTAGTTCATTGTTAATATACTTAATGATATGTTTACTTATCATAGTATCATGTTAACTATATATATATCCATTATATGTCATCATATA
Organism: Rutidosis leptorrhynchoides; assembly: GCF_046630445.1. NCBI lineage: Eukaryota > Viridiplantae > Streptophyta > Magnoliopsida > Asterales > Asteraceae > Rutidosis > Rutidosis leptorrhynchoides. Next base: position 299,862,774 of record NC_092337.1, read on the forward strand.
GTTTTTACAAGTTTTAACGTTCGTGAATCACCGGTCAACTTGGGTGGTCAATTGTCTATATGAAACATATTTCAATTAATCAAGTCTTAACAAGTTTGATTGCTTAACATGTTGGAAACATTTAATCATGTAAATATCAATCTCAATTAATATATATAAACATGGAAAAGTTCGGGTCACTACAGTACCTACCCGTTAAATAAATTTCGTCCCGAAATTTTAAGCTATTGAAGGTGTTGACGAATCTTCTGGAAATAGATGCGGGTATTTCTTCTTCATCTGATCTTCACGCTCCCAGGTGAACTCGGGTCCTCTACGAGCATTCCATCGAACCTTAACAATTGGTATCTTGTTTTGCTTAAGTCTTTTAACCTCACGATCCATTATTTCGACGGGTTCTTCGATGAATTGAAGTTTTTCGTTGATTTGGATTTCACCTAACGGAATAGTGAGATCTTCTTTAGCAAAACATTTCTTTAAATTCGAGACGTGGAAAGTGTTATGTACAGCCGCGAGTTGTTGAGGTAACTCTAGTCGGTAAGCTACTGGTCCGACACGATCAATAATCTTGAATGGTCCAATATACCTTGGATTTAATTTCCCTCGTTTACCAAATCGAATAACGCCTTTCCAAGGTGCAACTTTAAGCATGACCATCTCTCCAATTTCAAATTCTATATCTTTTCTTTTAATGTCAGCGTAGCTCTTTTGTCGACTTTGGGCGGTTTTCAACCGTTGTTGAATTTGGATGATCTTCTCGGTAGTTTCTTGTATAATCTCCGAACCCGTAATCTGTCTATCCCCCACTTCACTCCAAAAAATCGGAGACCTGCACTTTCTACCATAAAGTGCTTCAAACGGAGCCATCTCAATGCTTGAATGGTAGCTGTTGTTGTAGGAAAATTCTGCTAACGGTAGATGTCGATCCCAACTGTTTCCGAAATCAATAACACATGCTCGTAGCATGTCTTCAAGCGTTTGTATCGTCCTTTCGCTCTGCCCATCAGTTTGTGGATGATAGGCAGTACTCATGTCTAGACGAGTTCCTAATGCTTGCTGTAATGTCTGCCAGAATCTTGAAATAAATCTGCCATCCCTATCAGAGATAATAGAGATTGGTATTCCATGTCTGGAGATGACTTCCTTCAAATACAGTCGTGCTAACTTCTCCATCTTGTCATCTTCTCTTATTGGCAAGAAGTGTGCTGATTTGGTGAGACGGTCAACTATTACCCAAATAGTATCAAAACCACTTGCAGTCCTTGGCAATTTAGTGATGAAATCCATGGTAATGTTTTCCCATTTCCATTCCGGGATTTCGGGTTGTTGAAGTAGACCTGATGGTTTCTGATGCTCAGCTTTGACCTTAGAACACGTCAAACATTCTCCTACGTATTTAGCAACATCGGCTTTCATACCCGGCCACCAAAAATGTTTCTTGAGATCCTTGTACATCTTCCCCGTTCCAGGATGTATTGAGTATCTGGTTTTATGAGCTTCTCTAAGTACCATTTCTCTCATATCTCCAAATTTTGGTACCCAAATCCTTTCAGCCCTATACCGGGTTCCGTCTTCCCGAATATTAAGATGCTTCTCCGATCCTTTGGGTATTTCATCCTTTAAATTTCCCTCTTTTAAAACTCCTTGTTGCGCCTCCTTTATTTGAGTAGTAATGTTATTATGAATCATTATATTCATAGATTTTACTCGAATGGGTTCTCTGTCCTTCCTGCTCAAGGCATCGGCTACCACATTTGCCTTCCCCGGGTGGTAACGAATCTCAAAGTCGTAATCATTCAATAATTCAATCCACCTACGCTGCCTCATATTCAGTTGTTTCTGATTAAATATGTGTTGAAGACTTTTGTGGTCGGTATATATAATACTTTTGACCCCATATAAGTAGTGCCTCCAAGTCTTTAATGCAAAAACAACCGCGCCTAATTCCAAATCATGCGTCGTATAATTTTGTTCGTGAATCTTCAATTGTCTAGACGCATAAGCAATCACCTTCGTTCGTTGCATTAATACACAACCGAGACCTTGCTTTGATGCATCACAATAAATCACAAAATCATCATTCCCTTCAGGCAATGACAATATAGGTGCCGTAGTTAGCTTTTTCTTCAATAACTGAAACGCTTTCTCTTGTTCATCATTCCATTCAAATTTCTTCCCTTTATGCGTTAATGCAGTCAAGGGTTTTGCTATTCTGGAAAAGTCTTGGATGAACCTTCTGTAGTAACCAGCTAGTCCTAAAAACTGGCGTATGTGTTTCGGAGTTTTCGGGGTTTCCCACTTTTCAACAGTTTCTATCTTTGCCGGATCCACCTTAATACCTTCTTTGTTCACTATGTGACCGAGGAATTGAACTTCTTCCAACCAAAATGCACACTTTGAAAACTTAGCGTACAATTCTTCCTTCCTCAATACTTCTAACACCTTTCTCAAATGTTCACCGTGTTCTTGGTCATTCTTTGAGTAAATAAGTATGTCATCAATGAAAACAATGACAAACTTGTCAAGGTATGGTCCACACACTCGGTTCATAAGGTCCATGAACACAGCTGGTGCATTAGTTAAACCAAACGGCATGACCATAAACTCGTAATGACCGTAACGTGTTCTGAAAGCAGTCTTTGGAATATCATCTTCTTTCACCCGCATTTGATGATACCCGGAACGTAAGTCAATCTTTGAATAAACAGACGAGCCTTGTAGTTGATCAAATAAGTCATCGATTCTCGGTAGTGGGTAGCGGTTCTTGATGGTAAGTTTGTTCAACTCTCGGTAGTCGATACACAACCTGAATGTACCATCTTTCTTCTTGACAAACAAAACAGGAGCTCCCCACGGTGATGTGCTTGGTCGAATGAAACCACGCTCTAAAAGTTCTTGTAATTGGCTTTGTAGTTCTTTCATCTCGCTGGGTGCGAGTCTGTAAGGAGCACGAGCTATTGGTGCAGCTCCTGGTACAAGATCTATTTGAAATTCAACGGATCGATGTGGGGGTAATCCCGGTAATTCTTTCGGAAATACATCAGGAAATTCTTTTGCGACGGGAACATCATTGATGCTTTTTTTCTTCAGTTTGTACTTTCTCGACGTGTGCTAGAACAGCATAGCAACCTTTTCTTATTAGTTTTTGTGCCTTCAAATTACTAATAAGATGTAGCTTCGTGTTGCCCTTTTCACCGTACACCATTAAGGGTTTTCCTTTTTCTCGTATAATGCGAATTGCATTTTTGTAACAAACGATCTCCGCTTTCACTTCTTTCAACCAGTCCATACCGATTATCACATCAAAACTCCCTAACTCTACTGGTATCAAATCAATCTTAAATGTTTCGCTAACCAGTTTAATTTCTCGATTCCGACATATATTATCTGCTGAAATTAATTTACCATTTGCTAATTCGAGTAAAAATTTACTATCCAAAGGCGTCAATGGACAACTTAATTTAGCACAAAAATCTCTACTCATATAGCTTCTATCCGCACCCGAATCAAATAAAACGTAAGCAGATTTATTGTCAATAAGAAATGTACCCGTAACAAGCTCCGGGTCTTCCTGTGCCTCTGCCGCATTAATATTGAAAACTCTTCCACGGCCTTGTCCATTCGTTTTCTCCTGGTTCGGGCAATTTCTAATAATGTGGCCTGGTTTTCCACATTTATAACAAACTACATTGGTATAACTTGCTCCGACACTACTTGCTCCGCCATTACTCGTTCCGACACCATTTGTTCCTTTCGTTCTATTAACCCCTGGTCCGTAGACCTCACACTTTGCCGCGCTATGACCATTTCTTTTACACTTGTTGCAAAATTTGGTGCAGAACCCCGAGTGATTCTTTTCACACCTTTGGCATAGCTGCTTCTGATTGTTGTTGTTGTTGCGGTTATTATTGTTGTTGGGATGATTGTTGTAGTTGTTGTTGTTGTTGTTGTTGTTGTTGTTGTTGTTGTTGGGCCGTTTGTTGTAGTTGCGATTGATGTTGCGATTGTTGGGATAATTGTTGCGATTATTGTTGTAATTGTTGTTGTTGTTGTATTGGTGATTCTTATCACCGTTTTCCTCCCACTTTCTTTTGACTTGCTTCACATTGGCCTCTTCAGCAGTCTGTTCTTTAATTCTTTCTTCAATTTGGTTCACGAGTTTGTGAGCCATTCTACATGCCTGTTGTATGGAGGCGGGCTCGTGTGAACTTATATCTTCTTGGATTCTTTCCGGTAATCCTTTCACAAACGCGTCGATCTTCTCTTCCTCATCTTCGAATGCTCCCGGACACAATAGGCACAATTCTGTGAATCGTCTTTCGTACGTGGTAATATCAAATCCTTGGGTTCGTAACCCTCTAAGTTCTGTCTTGAGCTTATTGACCTCGGTTCTGGGATGGTACTTCTCGTTCATCAAGTGCTTGAATGCTGACCACGGTAGTGCGTACGCATCGTCTTGTCCCACTTGCTCTAGATAGGTATTCCACCATGTTAACGTAGAACCTGTGAAGGTATGCGTAGCGTACTTTACTTTGTCCTCTTCAGTACACTTACTTATGGCAAACACCGATTCGACCTTCTCGGTCCACCGTTTCAATCCGATCGGTCCTTCGGTTCCATCAAATTCCAAAGGTTTGCAGGCAGTGAATTCTTTGTAGGTGCATCCTACACGATTTCCTGTACTGCTAGATCCAAGGTTATTGTTGGTATGTAGCGCAGCCTGTACTACGGCTATGTTTGAAGCTAGAAAAGTACGGAATTCCTCTTCATTCATATTCACGGTGTGTCGAGTAGTCGGTGCCATTTCCTTCAAAATAGTTAAATGGAACAAGTTAATCATACAGAATATTAAGAGTAGTTAATAGTATTTCGTAGCATAATATGAACTCATTTATAAAAGCTTTTTCTTCATATTAGCGTTTTATAAGTTTAAATTCGGGTAGTACCTACCCGTTAAGTTCATACTTAGTAGCTAATATACAATTCAACTACTACAATTCTATATGAAAAACTGATTATAATAATATTTCGCGTTCAAACTTTTATACAATATTTTACAAACTTACAATACTGCTTATTTTACATAAAGCATGAAATATAGCACACAATAACTTTGATACAAGATAGTTGTGAAGACAATTCTAGCTAGTACACAAGTCGTTCAGCAAAGGCAATAAAGACACGTAATTCATACGTCCAGAAACAAGTCATGCATTCTGGTTTTACTAGGACTACTTCCCATCCTTGGTCTTGTGCAACATAACCGTTATGGCCGTTGATAAGACAGCGTGTTGTAACGTCATCAAAGGGACGAGGGTTACGTAATGTCCAACAGTCCCGTAATAATCTAAAAACCTCATTTCTTACCCCAATTACCGACTCCGTCACTTGTGGAAACGTTTTGTTTAATAGTTGTAGCCCGATGTTCTTGTTCTCACTTTGGTGAGAAGCGAACATTACTAATCCGTAAGCATAACATGCTTCTTTATGTTGCATGTTAGCCGCTTTTTCTAAATCACGAAGTCCAATATTCGGATATATTGAGTCAAAATAATTTCTTAACCCGTTGCGTAAAATAGCATTTGGGTTCCCCGCAATATATGCGTCAAAGTAAACACATCGTAACTTATGGGTTTCCCAATGTGATATCCCCCATCTTTCAAACGAAAGTCTCTTATAAACCAAGACATTCTTGGAACGTTCTTCGAATGTCTTACAAACTGATCTCGCCTTAAATAGTTGTGCCGAAGAATTCTGGCCGACTCTAGACAAGATTTCATCAATCATGTCTCCGGGTAGGTCTCTTAAAATATTGGGTTGTCTATCCATTTTGTGTTTTTAAACTGTAAAATAGACAAGAGTTAGATTCATAAAAAAATACTTATTAATACAAGCAATTTTTACATATATCATAAAGCATAAGAACACTATATTACATATATTACACCACACGAATACAACTATCTTATTCCGACTCGCTCGTTTCTTCTTCTTCGGTTTTGGTTCGTTTTGCCAAGTTTCTAGGGATATATGATGTTCTCCTAATACGAGCCGTCGTTGTCCACATTGGTTTAGAAAAACCTGGTGGTTTAGAGGTTCCCGGGTCATTGTTACAACTTAAGGACTTCGGGCGTTGACGATACATATAAAGTTCATCGGGGTTGGAATTAGATTTCTCTATTTTTATGCCCTTTCCCTTATTATTTTCTTTTGCCTTTTTAAATTCAGTTGGGGTAATTTCTATAACATCATCGGAATTCTCGTCGGAATCCGATTCATCGGAGAATTGGTAATCCTCCCAATATTTTGCTTCCTTGGCGGAAACACCATTGACCATAATTAACCTTGGTCGGTTGGTTGAGAATTTTCTTTTACTTAACCGTTTTATTATTTCCCCCTCCGGTTCTATTTCTTCATCCGGTTCCGATTCTTCTTCCGGTTCCGACTCTTCTTCCGGTTCCTCTTCGGGAACTTGTGAATCAGTCCACGAATCATTCCAATTTACATTTGACTCTTCATTATTATTAGGTGAGTCAATGGGACTTGTTCTAGAGGTAGACATCTATCACATAATATCAAACGCGTTAAGAGATTAATATATCACATAATATTCACATGTTAAAAATATATAGTTTCCAACAAAATTTGTTAAGCAATCATTTTTCAAGTAAACACGGTCGAAGTCCAGACTCACTAATGCATCCTAACAAACTCGATAAGACACACTAATGCAAAATTCTGGTTCTCTAAGACCAACGCTCGGATACCAACTGAAATGTCCCGTTCTTATTGATTAAAAACGTTCCATATTAATTGATTTCGTTGCGAGGTTTTGACCTCTATATGAGACGTTTTTCAAAGACTGCATTCATTTTTAAAACAAACCATAACCTTTATTTCATAAATAAAGGTTTAAAAAGCTTTACGTAGATTATCAAATAATGATAATCTAAAATATCCTGTTTACACACGACCATTACATAATGGTTTACAATACAAATATGTTACATCGAAATCAGTTTCTTGAATGCAGTTTTTACACAATATCATACAAACATGGACTCCAAATCTTGTCCTTATTTTAGTATGCAACAGCGGAAGCTCTTAATATTCACCTGAGAATAAACATGCTTTAAACGTCAACAAAAATGTTGGTGAGTTATAGGTTTAACCTATATATATCAAATCGTAACAATAGACCACAAGATTTCATATTTCAATACACATCCCATACATAGAGATAAAAATCATTCATATGGTGAACACCTGGTAACCGACATTAACAAGATGCATATATAAGAATATCCCCATCATTCCGGGACACCCTTCGGATATGATATAAATTTCGAAGTACTAAAGCATCCGGTACTTTGGATGGGGTTTGTTAGGCCCAATAGATCTATCTTTAGGATTCGCGTCAATTAGGGTGTCTGTTCCCTAATTCTTAGATTACCAGACTTAATAAAAAGGGGCATATTCGATTTCGATAATTCAACCATAGAATGTAGTTTCACGTACTTGTGTCTATTTTGTAAATCATTTATAAAACCTGCATGTATTCTCATCCCAAAAATATTAGATTTTAAAAGTGGGACTATAACTCACTTTCACAGATTTTTACTTCGTCGGGAAGTAAGACTTGGCCACTGGTTGATTCACGAACCTATAACAATATATACATATATATCAAAGTATGTTCAAAATATATTTACAACACTTTTAATATATTTTGATGTTTTAAGTTTATTAAGTCAGCTGTCCTCGTTAGTAACCTACAACTAGTTGTCCACAGTTAGATGTACAGAAATAAATCGATAAATATTATCTTGAATCAATCCACGACCCAGTGTATACGTATCTCAGTATTGATCACAACTCAAACTATATATATTTTGGAATCAACCTCAACCCTGTATAGCTAACTCCAACATTCACATATAGAGTGTCTATGGTTGTTCCGAAATATATATAGATGTGTCGACATGATAGGTCGAAACATTGTATACGTGTCTATGGTATCTCAAGATTACATAATATACAATACAAGTTGATTAAGTTATGGTTGGAATAGATTTGTTACCAATTTTCACGTAGCTAAAATGAGAAAAATTATCCAATCTTGTTTTACCCATAACTTCTTCATTTTAAATCCGTTTTGAGTGAATCAAATTGCTATGGTTTCATATTGAACTCTATTTTATGAATCTAAACAGAAAAGTATAGGTTTATAGTCAGAAAAATAAGTTACAAGTCGTTTTTGTAAAGGTAGTCATTTCAGTCGAAAGAACGACGTCTAGATGACCATTTTAGAAAACATACTTCCACTTTGAGTTTAATCATAATTTTTGGATATAGTTTCATGTTCATAATAAAAATAATTTTCTCAGAATAACAACTTTAAAATCAAAGTTTATCATATTTTTTAATTAACTAACCCAAAACAGCCCGCGGTGTTACTACGACGGCGTAAATCCGGTTTTACGGTGTTTTTCGTGTTTCCAGGTTTTAAATCATTAAGTTAGCATATCATATAGATATAGAACATGTGTTTAGTTGATTTTAAAAGTCAGGTTAGAAGGATTAACTTTTGTTTGCGAACAAGTTTAGAATTAACTAAACTATGTTCTAGTGATTACAAGTTTAAACCTTCGAATAAGATAGCTTTATATGTATGAATCGAATGATGTTATGAACATCATTACTACCTTAAGTTCCTTGGATAAACCTACTGGAAAAGAGAAAAATGGATCTAGCTTCAATGGATCCTTGGATGGCTCGAAGTTCTTGAAGCAGAATCATGACACGAAAACAAGTTCAAGTAAGATCATCACTTGAAATAAGATTGTTATAGTTATAGAAATTGAACCAAAGTTTGAATATGATTATTACCTTGTATTAGAATGATAACCTACTGTAAGAAACAAAGATTTCTTGAGGTTGGATGATCACCTTACAAGATTGGAAGTGAGCTAGCAAACTTGAAAGTATTCTTGATTTTATGTAACTAGAACTTGTAGAATATATGAAGAACACTTAGAACTTGAAGATAGAACTTGAGAGAGATCAATTAGATGAAGAAAATTGAAGAATGAAAGTGTTTGTAGGTGTTTTTGGTCGTTGGTGTATGGATTAGATATAAAGGATATGTAATTTTGTTTTCATGTAAATAAGTCATGAATGATTACTCATATTTTTGTAATTTTATGAGATATTTCATGCTAGTTGCCAAATGATGGTTCCCACATGTGTTAGGTGACTCACATGGGCTGCTAAGAGCTGATCATTGGAGTGTATATACCAATAGTACATACATCTAAAAGCTGTGTATTGTACGAGTATGAATACGGGTGCATACGAGTAGAATTGTTGATGAAACTGAACGAGGATGTAATTGTAAGCATTTTTGTTAAGTAGAAGTATTTTGATAAGTGTATTGAAGTCTTTCAAAAGTGTATAAATACATATTAAAACACTACATGTATATACATTTTAACTGAGTCGTTAAGTCATCGTTAGTCGTTACATGTAAGTGTTGTTTTGAAACCTTTAGGTTAACGATCTTGTTAAATGTTGTTAACCCAATGTTTATAATATCAAATGAGATTTTAAATTATTATATTATCATGATATTATCATGTATGAATATCTCTTAATATGATATATATACATTAAATGTCTTTACAACGATAATCGTTACATATATGTCTCGTTTAAAAATCATTAAGTTAGTAGTCTTGTTTTTACATATGTAGTTCATTGTTAATATACTTAATGATATGTTTACTTATCATAGTATCATGTTAACTATATATATATCCATTATATGTCATCATATAGTTTTTACAAGTTTTAACGTTCGTGAATCACCGGTCAACTTGGGTGGTCAATTGTCTATATGAAACATATTTCAATTAATCAAGTCTTAACAAGTTTGATTGCTTAACATGTTGGAAACATTTAATCATGTAAATATCAATCTCAATTAATATATATAAACATGGAAAAGTTCGGGTCACTACAGAGACCGGTGCCGATATGCACTTTTGCACGGGCACGTCGTTTTGTTGTTACCGGTGGCATGGCTTTCCTTGCTCATGTTGTTGATACTCGCAATGAGCCACCACCTATTCGTGAAATTCCTGTTGTTAGTGAATTCGAAGACGTCTTTCCGGACGAATTACCGGGTGTTCCGGCGGAAAGACAAGTTGAGTTTCGTATTGAGTTGGTTCCGGGAGCTACTCCCATTGCTAAAACTCCTTATCGTTTGGCACCAACGGAAATGCATGAGTTGTTAAATCAAACCCAAGAGTTGCTTGAGAAGGGTTTTATTCGACCGAGTGCTTCGCCATGGGGCGCTCCGGTGTTATTTGTGAAGAAGAAAGATGGTAGTATGCGTATGTGCATTGATTACCGGGAGTTGAATAAAGTGACGATCAAGAATCGTTATCCATTACCTAGGATTGACGATTTATTTGATCAACTTCAAGGTGCAACGTATTTCTCTAAGATCGACCTACGGTCCGGCTATCACCAAATGCGGGTCCGTGAGGAAGACATAGAGAAGACGGCTTTTCGAACGCGTTACGGGCATTATGAGTTTGTAGTTATGCCCTTTGGTCTTACGAATGCACCGGCGGCATTCATGGATCTTATAAACCGAGTGTGCCAACCTATGTTGGACAAGTCGGTAATAGTGTTCATTGACGACATACTAGTCTACTCGAAAAGTATGAGCGAACATGAACATCATTTGCGTGAAGTATTGAAGACGCTACGAAGGGAGAAGTTGTATGCAAAGTTCTCCAAATGTGAATTTTGGCTAAGGGAAGTTCAATTCCTTGGTCATATCGTGAACGAAAACGGTATTCAAGTAGATCCGGGGAAGATCAAAACGGCGAAGAGTTGGGGGCGACCGACTACGCCTACGGAAATCCGAAGTTTTCTCGGGTTGGCCGGTTATTATCGTCGGTTTATCCAAGATTTTTCTAAGATCGCTTCTTCGTTGACGAAATTGACAAGGAAGAATGCGAAGTTTGTTTGGGAGGACGAGCAAGAAATTGCTTTTCAATTGTTAAAAGAGAAGTTATGTCAGGCTCCAGTGTTAGTGTTACCGGAAGGTGTTGAAGACATGGTGGTTTATTGTGATGCTTCCTTAAATGGTCTCGGGTGTGTTCTAATGCAAAGAGGTAAGGTCATCGCTTATGCCTCTCGACAATTAAAGGAACATGAAACGAGGTATCCGACTTATGATCTTGAGTTGGCGGCGGTAGTGCATGCGTTGAAAATTTGGCGCCATTACTTGTATGGTGTCAAGTGTACGATTTATTCGGATCATAAGAGTTTGAAACATCTCTTTAATCAACGAGATTTGAATTATCGCCAACGTAGGTGGATGGATGTGGTGAAAGACTACGATTGTGAAATACTTTATCATCCGGGTAAGGCGAATGTGGTCGCGGATGCGTTGAGTCGAAAGAGTCAACATCCGGCGATAAAAGTGGGGTCGTTACGTTTGATTATTACCAACGATTTTCTTGAAAAACTTGGTGAGATTCAAATAGAGGCTTATGTTCACAACAAGCATACGGAGCGAATCGTGGGCCAATCGGAGTTTATTACTATGGGTCCGCGTGGGTTGTTGTCCTTTCAAGGAAGGGTGTGGGTGCCTAAGATGGGTGATTACCGACGGGTGCTACTTGATGAAGCACATAAGTCAAAATATTCCATTCATCCGGGCGCGATGAAAATGTACCTTGACTTGAAGAAAGATTATTGGTGGCCGGGCATGAAGCGTGATGTTGTGAAGTATGTTGAGCAATGCGTCACGTGTTTGCAAGTAAAAGCCGAACACCAAAAACCGTATGGTAAATTGCAACCGTTAGAAATCCCGAAATGGAAATGGGAACACATTACCATGGATTTCATTACAAAGTTACCTAAAATGGCGAGAACCCAATTCGATTCGATTTGGGTAATAGTTGACCGATTGACAAAAAGTGCTTTGTTTCTTCCCATTAAAGAAGCGATGTCATCGGAGACCTTGGCTAAGTTGTTTATCAAGGAAGTGGTCGCTCGTCATAGGGTTCCTATATCTATTATCTCGGATCGAGATACCCGTTTTACATCTCGATTTTGGGAAAAGTTTCATGAAGATATGGGTACGCAATTGAAGTTGAGCACGGCGTATCATCCTCAAACGGACGGTCAAACCGAACGTACGAACCAAACTCTAGAAGATATGTTACGGGCGTGCATTATTGATTTTGGTGGTAGTTGGGACGAGCATTTGCCTTTGGTGGAATTCTCGTACAATAATAGTTACCATACTAGTATCGGGATGCCACCGTATGAGATGCTCTATGGGCGTAGATGTCGAACTCCCGTTTGTTGGGGAGAAGTGGGTCAACGAGAGATCGGGAGTACCGATTTGGTTTTGGAGACGAACAACAAGATTGATATTATTCGGGAACATTTGAAGAAGGCTCAAGATAGGCAAAAGTCGTATGCCGACAAACGTAGGCGAACGATCGAATTTCAAGAAGGCGACATGGTGATGCTTAAAGTTTCGCCATGGAAGGGTATTATTCGATTTCGAAAACGGGGAAAGTTAGCTCCTCGGTTTATTGGGCCATTCAAGGTTTTAGCTCGTGTTGGCGAAGTTGCATATCGATTGGAATTACCCGAAGAGCTTGCGGGGATCCATAATACATTCCATGTTTCCCACCTCCGTAAGTGTCTTGCGGATGATTCCTCATGGATGCCTTTAGACGAGATCGAGCTAAACAACAAGTTAGAATATGTCGAGGAACCGATTGCTATCCTTGACGAGAAGGTGAAAATGTTGAGAAATAAAGAGGTGAAAACTTTCAAGGTTCAATGGCGACGAAGTAAAGGTTCCGAGTTCACTTGGGAACCCGAAGAGTTCGTGTTGGTTTATCTTCCCTCGTGTCATGCGGCTTGGATTGCGAGGACGCAATCCGAATAAGTGGGGAAGAGTTGTAAGACCCAAGTATTCGTAGTGTACATATGTGTATATAAGTGTATTGTGCGGTACTTGGATCGGGGTTTGGTTGTATATATTTTAAAAGGCAAAAGAAGCTGGACTGGGAGGGTTACGCGTCGCGCGGCCTAGTGGCGCGCCGCGCCATCTGTCTGTGACAGAATCCTCTTTTCCTTTTAATTAGACAATTGGAGGGCATTTTGGTCAATTCACTTTGGAGCCCGGATTTAATACCTTGGATCAGTTTTGGAGCTTCATTCACTCCACTTCCAATAACCTTATCCTCTCAAATTCAATTTCTAGTGAGAGAGTGCATCCTTGAGTGAGAAAGCTTCATTAGAGCTTGAAGGAGGTTGAATCGGGTCTTGGTGCAAGTTCTAAAGTCGTTCATCTAGTCGATAGCTACGTGGTGATTGTGTTGGTAAGTTATAAAACCCAATTTCCTACTTTAATTGCATTAGGGGTTAGGGTTTGGGTTATTAAGACTCATAAAACCCATTTGCTAGTAAATTAGGGGTTTCTTGGGGAATTTGGGTCATGAAGACTCAAGGATGACCAATTAGGGTTTTCAAAGTGTTAAATTAGATTATGAACCTAAATTGGTTATTTTATGTACTAGAACACCTTAATGATATGTGAATGGGTGTTATTTGGGTTTGGATGACCCAAATGGGTGTGTTGACCTTGAAATGGGTCAAATGGGTCTTTAATGACCTAAGTGGCCTTGCATGTATGAAAACGAGTTAACTTCGTGGTTAAAAGTGTGTTAATACCTTAATTGGCTAAAGTTAGGGTTTTTGGTGAAGTTAACCCATTATTAGGGTTAAAGGTGCAAAATGGGTCGGGATTGCACTTAGGGTCAAAAGACTCTAGATTGTTAAGTGAGTTGCTTGACCGACTTGAGTTGTGAATTGATTATGTGCTAAAATGGAATAGGTACGTTACATTGACGTTGCAAGTGCGGTTATCTTACACGAAGACTTCGAGGTGAGTGGAATAATTATATGCGTATGTATATAATGTATCTATTTGTTGTAGCGTGAAAGGTGTAGTGTCGAGGTGTTAAGACACCACGTTTCACGTGAAGAGTGTAGCATCGAGGTGTTAAGATGCCACTCGGGTGTAGCATCGAAGTGTTAAGATGCCACCTAGGAGTGTAGTGTCGAGGTGTTAAGACACCACTCCGTAAAATAATGAGTGAAGCATCGAGGTGTTAAGATGCCACTCGGGGTGAAGTGCCGAGGTGTTAAGGTGCCACCCTAGGGGTTAGTGGTGCGAGGTGTTAAGTGCCCTAACGGATGTTGTGAACACCGATGGCGTTTTCGCGAGCGCCGTTCCCTTGTACTATTGGTTAACCATGGTTATTTGTGTTGTAAGCATATTATATTATTCGAGTTATATTTATATGCGGTTGTTATGCTAGCTTGTGGTATTGGAGATCTATAGCTTGTTAATGCGACGATAAGCTAATGTTGTTTGCTATCATGTTTGCGGTTGTGTAAGTGTATGCAAGTAGGTATAATTATATATGTATTCGTATAATTATTGCATTCACTAAGCCTTGCTTACCCTCTCGTTGTTTACCATTTTATAGGTTCGGTTTTGGACAAGGGTAAGGGCATCGTTTTGGACTAGAGATCCCGCTTGATGCTAGGGGACGCTTTTGGCTTTAGTAGCTCTTGGAGTTTGACCGATAGTTGGGTAGTTTAATCCCAAACGCCATGCTCATTGTGTAGTTTGGAACTTAAACTTTTTGGTGGTCGAAACTCGTAAATTGTATTAAACTCGTAGAACGGCCGATGTGGGCCCCGCTTGTAAAACTTTAATTTTATGTTTGAAACATGTTAGTTTTACATATTTGGTAGTATGGTAAAAAGCGTTTTGTCTAAAAGTGCCGGGTGCTAGTCAATCTTTTCGCGGTTAAAAAGTCCCGGGGACAGCCAGATATGGCGCGGCGCGCGGGCCATATGGCGCGGCGCGCCGATGGTCTGCAATAGTATTTTTTTTTTTTATTTCGTATTTTCACAAGGATTTTGTCGGGTGTTGGTTTGGGTTGTTACATGAGTAAATGCACAGCGAAAGATTTCTTTAATACCTGAGAATAAACATGCTTTAAAGTGTCAACCAAAAGGTTGGTGAGTTCATTAGTTTATCATAATAATCATTTCAATAATTTTAATAGACCACAAGATTTCATATTTCCATTTCTCATAAACATACGTCCCATGCATAGAGACAAAAATCATTCATATGGATTGAACACCTGGTAACTGACTTTAACAAGATGCATATAAGAATATCCCCATCATTCCGGGATCCTCCTTCGGACATGATATAATTTCGAAGTGCTAAAGCATCCGGTACTTTGGATGGGGTTTGTTGGGCCCAATAGATCTATCTTTAGGATTCACATCAATTAGGGTGTATGTTCCCTAATTCTTAGATTACCAGACTTAATAAAAAGGGCATATTCGATTTCGATATTTCAACCATAGAATGTAGTTTCACGTACTTGTGTCTATTTCGTAAAACATTTATAAAAGCAACGCATGTATTCTCAGTCCCAAAAATATATATTGCTAAAGCATTTAAAAAGGGATCAAATGAAACTCACCACACTGTATTTTGTAGTAAAAATACATATGACGACATTGAACAATTGTAGGGTTGGCGTCGAATTCACGAACCTATATTATTTGTATATATATTAACACGTATGATGGTAATCGAATAAATTTATATATTATTAGTGATTTACTCGTTATTTTAATAAATTAAGTGTTTCATTAATAACTTAATTAAATGTATTTATCTTATATGCTTTTAAAAAAAAATTAATATAGTTAGTTAAGTATATTCTTATATGACAAATTTTTATTGTAGTAGTGATAATAATATTAGTAGTAATATTGATAATAATAATAATAATATAGTTTTTATAAAAATAGTAATGATACTAGTAATAATAAAAATGATAATAGTAATAATAATAAAAATAATAGTATTAATATTAAAAATAATAATAATAGTGAAAATAAGATAATAATGATAAAAGTAATGATAAGTCTAATTGTTATTCTAATTCTAATGATGGTAAAGATAATAATAATAATAATAATAATAATAATAATAATAATAATAATAATAATAATAATAATAATAATAATAATAATAATAATAATAATAATAATAATAATAATAATAATAATAATAATAATAATAATAATAATAATAATAAAAATAATAATAATAATACTAGAAACTACCTTAAAAAGCTTTTTCCTAAAAAGTATGCCTCAGACAGGGTTCGAATCCGCGACCTCTAGCTCAACAAACAAACTCCTAACCATTTCGCTGCCATTGATTTTCTGAAATAATACACAACCTAAAACTATATAACCCATTAATAAGTAGATTCGGCCCCAACTATTTCAGCCCAACAACAAGTGGATCTCGGCCCAACAGCAAGCACAAGCCCAACAGCTTCTATTTGAACATAAAAAGGAATATTGTAGTGACCTGGGTTCGAACTCAGGACCTCTCGTTCCTCTACACGTACTTAACCATTCAACCATTCGAGTTTTTCTGTTTAATTACTTCCTAAAATCTTTTTAAGCTATTCTGTTTTCCTTCTTCTTTCTCATCTACTATCATCATTAAGTTGTTCAAAATCCATCATCATCTAAAAACCATTATCATCACCGTCACTTAATCATACGATCAATATCGCGTCCATAACCTAATCACCGTATCATTATGATTATAGTCATCATCATCATAACTCTCGTGATCATCATCATAACTTCACCATCATTCATTTGTTAACTCATCATCAACATTTAAATCATTCACGGTTACCATCACTAATTATTCCATCATCGCCTTTATATCAAAAAACATCATCATACAATTAATATCATCATTCTCTTGGATATAATATACAGCTCGATCACCTATCTATATTTCTGGCCTAATACTTCGGCCTAGCAGAAAAAAAAAGTATATATATATAATAACTTGGCCCTTGGCCCAACAGTGGCCGGTTGCAGATTCTGTATAAAAAAATAAGGATGTTGCTTCAATAATTTCGTTGGATTTGGGATCCTTTTATCCCCATCGTGAACCCCACATTCCACGATCAAACAGCAAAAAAAAAAACTATTCGGTCCTAACTTGTCCCACTAGTTCACCTAATATGCTTAAGAGAAGGAAAAAAAAAAAACCAAAGGAATCATTGGTGCACTGTTATGTTTTTTTTTTATGAAAAGTGATACAGCAACTTCCCACTTTCATTAAATAAGATTATCACTTGCTTGTTGTGGAACCACATGATATACCGAATGATATACAAAGCATGTTTCCTCGTCCCTACTAGTTACATCATCACCATTATTATCGCGTTATATCATCATCATTATTTTCTATATATAGCAGTAACTATGCATCGATGAATCAACAACACTTTATATAATGATCGGCACAGAAAAAAGAAGATATATAGCAAGTTTCGATTTGGTTACCTATCCGCATATCATCATCATCTTTTACTTTAATTCACACCATTTACAGGAGAAAGAGAAGAGAGATGGTGAGGCTTATGATCTGTAAGGTGGTGGCTAAGCATGAAACAGTGGTTGTTGTTGATTGATCGATGACAAGGTGATGGGTTTTAAGGTGAGGAAATCCGATGTTATTGAGGTTCGGTTGTAGTGGGTCAAGGTGGTCTTATGGTGGTGATCTTCAAAGTGATATTGACGGTTTGATAACTTATGCCATTTGTATAAATAATTATACATGTATAGAGTAGATAGGAGATTTGAGGTGATGACATAAGAAGATGGGTTTCGGTGGTGATAACAGTTTCATTTAAAAGTAAAGCACAAGAAGGAAACGGTGGTTTTGTGTGGTTTTCGGCCTGAACAAAAATCATTAGTAGTAGTATAAATATAGAGGTGCTTGAGTTTTCAGTTTTGAATGGCATTGTGAAGGTTGAGTTATATACAGCTAATACACCATTATTAGATGTAGTAAATCTTTTTGTTTGTATTCTGAATGGATTTCAATGATTACAAATTGGAGACAGTATCCATTCAATCAAGGGTCGAATAACAATATTTTAAACTATAAAGTAATTAGATTGGTACCACTGAAAATGATACGTAACAGATTGGGAACAAAAGTCAAAGCGTGATATAGTTGATGGATATATGTAACTGTTTTTGGATTCAAGCATAAAGATTTATACAATTTTTTTCATTTATTATTAATTACTAATTATAATTGTATTTACAATAATCTAATTACAAATAATAATAGTAATATCAATAATAGTTAATGATAATAATAATGATAATATTAATAACAAGTAACAAAAATTTTAATGTAATTGATAATATTAATAATCAGATAGTATTAATGGTAATTATAATAATAATAATAATAATACTAATTATATTATTATTGATAATATTAATATTCGTAAAAATATTATAATTTAAATGTATCATATTTTATTTCTACATAGCAAAATTAGTAATACTGATATAAATATTAAAATTACTATTTATAATGTAAGTAATAATATTAATCTGACAACTATAATTTAACTTGTAATAAAATTTGATATATTAAACTCTTATATTATTAATTTTGTAATACTTGTTTCATATAATAACATGTTTGAATATTTAATATAATATATATATGTAGTTTCATAATAACATATGTTTATGTATTTTAACAGTAACCTAATTATTCTAATTATTATTTTTACATTTTAGGTTTCAATTAAATAAAGTATACTTTATTAATTCAAAATATTATATATATATATATATATATATATATATATATATATATATATATATATATATATATATATATATATATGTATATATATATATATATACTTATATCTATTTTTACATCTACATATGTATTTACCTATTTATTTGCAAAAAGATGTTCGTGAATCGTCGGGAATAGTCACAGGGTAATTTAATAAATGATAATAGTTCAAAGTTTTCTAGACTCAGCATTACAGACTTTGCTTATCGTGTCGAAACTTATATAAAGATTAAGTTTAAATTTAGTCGGAAATTCCGGGTCATCACAGTACCTACCCGTTAAAGAAATTTCGTCCCGAAATTTGAGTGAGGTCATCATGGTTAACGATAATAATGTTTTCATGACGGATACAAGTTGGTATATAGAGTTTTATCATCATAGAGTAATATAGATAAAACAATTCGATTATTAGAAGGCATGAATGAAGCGATCACAAAATAGTGAAATGAGAAAGATAAGTTTCATCATACTTTTGACTAGTCATGGTTGAATTTAGAAAAAATAAGGTTCGTCTTAACTTTTAACGTCGTCTTGGTTGAATTCCGGAATTGAAGGGATTTTAAGAAAATTTTTAAAATCTAAAATATTTGATTCTTCGGCGAAGAAGGGAATTAAGATCTCTATAATTAAATACGGTGATCTGCCTCGATTACTCTGTCTGATATTTCCATTATAAATTTATCTTTTCCGTTCCATTAGTTTCCACCACTTCTATACCTTCTTTCTCAGTTCATATATCCAAAATATTATAATAATGCTTAATCCGGTTCTAATCCTTGTTCTTATTCTGACTATCGCAATGATCGTTCTTCTTTTCCAACTCCCACCAAAAGAATCTGTTTATTTCTACTATGCTCTAGGGATTATTGTATTTATAATCCTCCCGTGTCTTTATATTGCTATACGCACTGATATCCACAGTTTGTAACTTCGGTGTTGTCATTGGGCTTTATATTTTCTCTTATACTTCGAAGTCCTTGCTTCTGTTTTTCTATAATCATTGTCATCCCCAGTTAATACTCCCCCTATTTGCTGCGATTTATACTCCAATTTCTATTTCGGAGCTTTGTCCCTTCGTTTCTTCTTCTTGCGATTGGGCATCTCTTGTAATGGTCCAGAATTTGCAGATATAAGTTTCAGAATGAACATCGTTAATGTCCTAAGAAAGAAATGGTAATAGCACAATTTGACTTGTCAAATTACCAGAATTCAAGGAAAGAGAGGACTATCAAGAAAAATATGTTCTTGATATGTTTATAGATTAGACAGAACGTAAGAGTCATGTAACATGGCACATGATGACGTTATGATCTGTGAATCATCATGTTCCATTTAGAAACTCAGCATTACTTACTGTAATATAATCACGTTGATCAAGTGTCATTATATTATACTAACTCATGCATCAGTTCCCAAAACTACTTCAAAAACATTAATATTTTAAGCTCGAAGGTTTACAGAATATAGAAACTAACAGTTTCTATATGATGTAACACTGATAGCACGAAGAGATTATTGATTTCAGATAAGAATAGTTATGAAAATATCTTCAGAAATATGGAGGATATTTATAATGAAAGATACGATGATATCTTGGAATTTCTAATATCGATGGATGATGAAGAAGATTTATCTGTAAGGGTTTAGATTTGGAAGCAAGGTATTCGCTAAAGATTTCATCAGAAACAGAATCATTTGAATTCTTTGAAGTCAAACTTATTCTTTGTGATTTGTCCACGGCTTCCTTCATAGTTTCGCATAATCCGCTTTTCGGTACTAAATTTTCTATTGAGTGTTTCCAAAACTCCATTCTTTATCATCAAATTTTCGATAGTTAAGGTCGTGTACAGTTTATGCTGCTGTATTTCAGCTTTTTCAGAATTTCAGAATGGAAGATCATAATTCTAAGAGATAAATGTTATATGTTTGCATATAACTGTTGATATAGACATGCTGCGAGATTTCAAAATACTGGTTGCTGTTTCTCGGTATTTGGTACGGCAATTCTTGTTACAAGGTGCGGATGAGTACATGATGAGACTTCAATAGATAAATTTAGTGATTTTTCGGAGAGATTTAAACCAAGGAGCGACGAGGTTGCTGGTACATCTGCTGGTAATATGGAGGAATATAATAAAAGGTTCCCCGGTAACAATAAAAGAGTACACATATAAATCAAGGTTATAATAAGATTGTTTCGAACGAAAAGTTAAAGTTGACTTGCTGGAGCTGTGACAAAATTTGCTAATTTAGAAAGGGATTGCAAAATTATTTTGGGTAATAATAACACTAAGAAATTAGCATAGCTACATTTTAAACGTTTACTCGGTTGCCGAGAGTTTCTCAGGTGAAAAGTTATATGCATCAATCTTTTCTTCCGTAGATGAGATGCGGTTGGTTCATCCTCTCGATTGAGGTGTTTTCAAGAATTATGAAAGCTTTGGACACAGATTGTAATCGTCAAGATACAAATGAGGTTTTAGGGTGAAATCAAGTGGCAAACTTGAAGATTTGTTTAGTTTCATATGTTATAATCAATATTTTAATTCATTTTAATTGTCCAATGTTGGTAGTCCTCGATTGATAGTCCACAGTTAGCAATTCAATAATTCATATATAATTTAATATATAATATTCGAATTAATTAATATGTATCGTGACCCGTATTCGTCTCAGACTCGATCACAACTCAAACTATATATATTATTGTAGAATCAACCTCAACCCTGTATAGAGAACTCGATCATTACTGCATATAGAGTGTCTATGGTGATTCCAAATAGTATATATAGATGCATCGATATGATATGTCAAAACCTTGTATACGTGTCCCGATATTTAAAGTGCGTAAAATAAATGACGATAAATAAAATTGCGAGAATTCAAATTGCGATAAATAAATTGCGATAAATAAATTGCAATAAATAAAATGTAATACGGAATTAATTAGTTAGCTAGGAACAATTAGCTAGGAACAGTTAGCGTGGATTCTTAACAAAATTTCTCATAGTTAATTTGTTTGTTTCTAACAAATTTTATTTTGTCAAATGTTTTCTTCATTATGCCACTTGTTGGATTCTGATAGATCAAAATCCAAATATGAAATTGAATGAAAATATCTAGTCTGCGGTGAACAGACACGTATATCGGTGAGTGCAAATAGGATAGTAAATGACTGTTGAATCAGCTTTGATGAATGTACAGTGTAGCTTATTAAGGTGAAATCTAAATATTCCTCGGGTATTACCTACCCGTTAAAATATTTTCACCATTAACAGTTTGTTCAAAAGAATTTTTAATTACAATCTTTATGGAAATATATATGCATATATATTTTCTTCAGATATAATCATGGATTTAATGAGTCAATATGATATTAAACTCATTTGATTTACCGTTAGAATAAGAATATATAATCTCTAAAACATTAGAGATTATATAATCGTCATGTCGAACGAAGATAAATGATGTAGAACAATTCGTAGATTGATGATTATGCTCGAGGTACATAATGAGATGTTGAGGAATAGATAGTTGATGGTACTGGTGCCGTTATTGATGGTACTATTGGTGTCGGTGATGTTGCTGAAGCTGGTATGTTTTGCACCATATTTTTCAAGGCTACAACTCGGGCGCGAAGCTCGTTGACTTCTTATATTATTCCGGGATGATTGTCGGTCGAAACGAGCGGATGAATAAGGTTTTGAATTTGAGATAGTATATAATCATGGCGATATATTCGGGTAATGAGGGCGAACATAGTGTTTCGGATTGTTTCGCCGGTGAATGCTTCAGGTTCTTCGTCAAAACGTGAATTTGGTTGATGGAAAGGATCGCCTTCTTTTCGTCTCCAATGATTTAGTAGGCTATGAACCCATCAAATGAATTGGTTGATTCATTCTAGGACACTATTTTCGGAGCTTAGGTGAAACTTCATATCGGAATAGTTGTCGGAATTCGAGAATTCGAACAGGTTGAGGGATTCATCTCGTACAATCAGATGAAGGATCCTTCGATAAGAAATAGATTATAGGATGTAGATTAGTACCCTGCAATACATAATTTACATATGCATATATAATACTAAAATTCCATAAGTTACGGAGGAATCTACGGAATTTGTCAGGCAAAGGTAACAATAACAGATACGCTAAGATATGAATTACCAGATACGCTAAGATATGAATTTTGTCTATACACTATTCATGCAATCATTGTAGTATGATGTGTCTAGACTAAGAATAATAAGTAAGTGATTCCCTAAAATTGATAAGCATGTAATTTTCGACACGAATTGATAAGCAAAACTTTTGACATGCAGACCAGGTTCAAGTCCAGACTTATTAATATAACCTAACAACTACTAAGTCGAAGTCCAAACTCACTAATGCATCCTAACAATTCCTAGTTAGACACACTAATGCAAGACCTGGTTCGCTACGACCACCGCTCTGATACCAACTGTAGTGACCCGTCCTAATCCATTTGGACGAAGTCCATATCAATTACAACGATTTACAATAGTTGATTACATTGCGAGGTACTTGACCTCTATATGATACATTTTACAAACATTGCATTCGTTTTTAAAAGACAAACTTTCATTACATCGAATGTTGATAGGCATGCATACCATTTCATAATAAATCTAACTATAATTGACTTAATAATATTCTTGATGAACTCAACGACTCGAATGCAACGTCTTTTGAAATATGTCATGAATGACTCCAAGTAATATCCCTAAAATGAGCAAATGCACAGCGGAAGATTTCTTTAATACCTGAGAATAAACATGCTTTAAAGTGTCAACCAAAAGGTTGGTGAGTTCATTAGTTTATCATAATAATCATTTCAATAATTTTAATAGACCACAAGATTTCATATTTCCATTTCTCATAAACATACGTCCCATGCATAGAGACAAAAATCATTCATATGGATTGAACAACTGGTAACTGACCTTAACAAGATGCATATAAGAATATCCCCATCATTCCGGGATCCTCCTTCGGACATGATATAATTTCAAAGTACTAAAGCATCCGGTACTTTGGATGGGGCTTGTTGGGCCCAATAGATCTATCTTTAGGATTCACATCAATTAGGGTGTCTGTTCCCTAATTCTTAGATTACCAGACTTAATAAAAAGGGCATATTCGATTTCGATATTTCAACCACAGAATGTAGTTTCACGTACTTGTGTCTATTTCGTAAAATATTTATAAAAGCAACGCATGTATTCTCAGTCTCAAAAATATATATTGCAAAAGCATTTAAAAAGGGATCAAATGAAACTCACCATACTATATTTTGTAGTAAAAATACATATGAAGGCATTGAACAATTGTAGGGTTGGCGTCGGATTCACGAACCTATATTATTTGTATATATATATTAACACGTATGATGGTAATCGAATAAATTTATATATTATTAGTGATTTACTCGTTATTTTAATAAATTAAGTGTTTCATTAATAACTTAATTAAATGTATTTATCTTATATGCTTTTAAAAAAAATTAATATAGTTTAGTTAAGTATATTCTTATATGACAAATTTTTATTGTAGTAGTGATAATAATATTAGTAGTAATATTGATAATAATAATAATATAGTTTTTATAAAAATAGTAATGATACTAGTAATAATAAAAATGATAATAGTAATAATAATAAAAATAATAGTATTAATATTAAAAATAATAATAATAGTGAAAATAAGATAATAATGATAAAAGTAATGATAACTCTAATTGTTATTCTAATTCTAATGATGGTAAAGATAATAATAATAATAATAATAATAATAATAATAATAATAATAATAATAATAATAATAATAATAATAATAATAATAATAATAATAATAATAATAATAATAATAATAATAATAATAATAATAATAATAATAATAATAATAATAATAATAATAATAATAATAATAATAAAAATAATAATAATAATAATAATAACTTGGCCCTCGGCCCAACAGTGGCCCGTTATAGATTCTGTATAAAAAAATAAGGATGTTGCTTCAATAATTTCGTTGGATTTGGGATCCTTTTATCCCCATCGTGAACCCCACATTCCACGATCAAACAGCAAAAAAAAAAATACTATTCGGTCCTAACTTGTCCCACTAGTTCACCTAATATGCTTAAGAGAAGGAAAAAAAAACCAAAGGAATCATTGGTATGAAAAGTGATACAGCAACTTCCCACTTTCATTAAATAAGATTATCACTTGCTTGTTGTGGAACCACATGATATACCGAATGATATACAAAGCATGTTTCCTCATCCCTACTAGTTACCTCATCACCATTATTATCGCGTTATATCATCATCATTATTTTCTAAATATAGCAGTAACTATGCATCGATGAATCAGCAACACTTTATATAATGATCAGCATAGAAAAAAGAAGATATATAGCAAGTTTCGATTTGGTTACCTATCCGCATATCATCATCATCTTTTACTTTAATTCACACCATTTACAGGAGAGAGAGAGAGAGAGAGAGAAGAGAGATGGTGAGGCTTATGATCCGTAAGGTGGTGGCTAAGCATGAAATAGTGGTTGTTGTTGATTGATCGATGACAAGGTGATGGGTTTTAAGGTGAGGTAATCCGATGTTATTGAGGTTCGGTTGTAGTGGGTCAAGGTGGTCTTATGGTGGTGATCTTCAAAGTGATATTGACGGTTTGATAACTTATGCCATTTGTTTAAATAATTATACATGTATAGAGTAGATAGGAGATTTGAGGTGATGACATAAGAAGATGGGTTTCGGTGGTGATAACGGTTTCATTTAAAAGTAAAGCACAAGAAGGAAACGGTGGTTTTGTGTGGTTTTCGGCCTGAACAAAAATCATTAGTAGTAGTATAAATATAGAGGTGCTTGAGTTTTCAGTTTTGAATGGCATTGTGAAGGTTGAGTTATATACAGCTAATACACGATTATTAGATGTAGTAAATCTTTTTGTTTGTATTCTGAATGGATTTCAACGATTACAAATTGGAGACAGTATCCATTCAATCAAGGGTCGAATAACAATATTTTAAACTGTAAAGTAATTAGATTGGTACCTGTAATGACCCGGAAATTTCCGACCAAATTTAAACCTTAATCTTTATATGTTTCCGACACGATAAGCAAAAATCTGTAATGTTAAGTCTCGAAGGCTTTAGAATCTATAATCATATAATCAAATACCCTTTAACCACGCCTGACGATTCACGAACAATTATATACATTAGATATATATGTATATAAAAATAAATAAATAAATATAGATTTATAAATAAATTCTGTATATTAGTAGTTTTATATATATGGAAAATTATAAATATTAAGGAATCAATAAGATATATAATTGATAGTAATATATTTAAATATTAATATTATTACCATAAATTTCAATATTATTAATATTCAATATTAGTATCATTAATATTATATATATATATATATATATATATATATATATATATATATATATATATATATATATATATATATATATATATATATATATATATATATATATATATATATATATATATATATATGAAATTTGATATAAGTTATAATATTATCAAGATTACTAACATTATTATTATAATCAATATTATGATAAGTAGTATTATTATTAATAAACAAATCATTGTTATTATTTTATTATGAATGTTATTAGATATTATTATTAAGAATTAGTATTATTATAAATTATTATCATTATCATTATTTTGTTATTATTAGAAAATAATACAAACTATTGTTTTTATCATTTATAAAATTAGTATTTCTATTATTATTAGTGTTTCTATTTTATTAATCTGTATTATTAATATAACTATTAATAATTAGTATTAATTTTATTATTATTATTATTAATATTATTTATATACTTATTACTAGTATTAATGATTACTAATAATACATGTATACATTTATCAGATTATAATAATCAGATATATATGTATACATAATACAGTGCGTATATATATATATATAATACATATACAGGTATACATTTATAAAAAAAATACTGTATATATATACAGATATAACAACACGTATGCATCTATCAGCATTAGTTATATTTTTATAAATATTTCTTTTCTGTTTCTTTCTTCGTGCTTCTGTTTACCCGTGGGATTCGGTCGAATTAATTCAAGATACAGACGCGATCAATCAATTTATGACACAGCATCGATCAAACATTTACATTATAAAATATCTGGTATGATTCGCGAATTAAAAGGGAAGAAAAAGAAAATACTGAAACAGAAAAAAAAAGTTTTTTTTTATCCTGTTCTTGACTCGAATTAACAAGAACTCGAATTCGAATCTTTTCTTAAAATCTAATAATGCTATTTTGTTAGGAATGATCAAACTTAACTAACTGCAAATATTCAAACTCCAATTCTTTAAATTAAGTTCAAATTTACGAGTCAAAGCTATTTGTCAAAAAGTCAACATAATTGTTAATCACAAAATTCATTTTTGGTTTCACGTTTCTGTTGAAATTTATAATACATAAAGTTTCTAACATGGATTATCAACCTTTTTCATGTTGTAACCTAGAGCTAAAACAGTCTAAAATCCTGAAATTGATTTTGAGTTTGGTCGTGTTCTTCACAATTGCAGTAGCAGGTTCTTTTATTCTATTTTATTTCTCTGTTATTCTGTGTCTGTTGAATCCAACCATCGTACCCCGTTGTTTTATATCACAACCTGCATAAATTGAAAACTCTTGTTATGAAATTGGTTTCCCCTGGTCGACTTTGCATAGAAGAAGGAAAAAAAAAATATATATATATATATATATATATATATATATATATATATATATATATATATGAAACAGAAAGAGGAGTTAAGAGAATTTAAATAGGTTTTAAATCAAGAAAAACGGATTTGGCAGAATGGTTAGGTGTTATAATGAGGAATGAGTGGTCCTGAGTTCGAGTCCCGGCATGGGCGGTTTGTTATATTTTTGAGCCTTTAAGGTAGTAATCAATTTTATTATTATTATCATTATTATTATTATTATTATTATTATAATTATTACTATTATTATTATTTTTTCGTTTTTATTCTTATTATGAATATTAATATTAATGTTATTATTAGAAGTATAATTATTATTATTAACAAAAGTATTTTTATTAATGTTACTATTAATAATAAAACTGATATAATTATTATTAAGTAATAGGTATTAATATCAAAAGTTAATATTTTCAGTATCATTAGTATTAAATTAGTTTTCTTAATAACAACTATTGAATTTTAAAATTTAATACTAATCATATTAACATTTTTAACAAATTAGGTATTTTTAATATATATATTGATATAACTATATAAATATTAATTATTTTAAATAAATACATAAATTAAATATATATAAATACATAATTTAAGATATAATATGTAAATCTGTTCGATTTTGATTATATGTGTTAATATATATACAAATAATATAGGTTCGTGAATCCGAGGCCAACCTTATACTTGTTTAAACGATATTATATGTATTTCTACTACGAAATACAGTGTGGTGAGTTTCATTTGCTCCCTTTTATATATATTTTTGGGACTGAGAATACATGCGCTATTTTTATAAATGTTTTACGAAATAGGCACAAGTACTAAAACTAATTCTACGTGGGTTTAAACCAGAAATATACCCTTAGCTTGGTAACATTAAACTACTTGTCTATGTACGGTAGGCGCGAATCCTAAAGATAGATCTATTGGGCCTGACAAACCACATTCTGACTATGGGATGCTTTAGTACTTCGAGGTTATTTTAAACACACCTGATCTGGTGTACTTCAGAGGGTAAAACATGAACGTTAAGGCTTGTTACCGGGTGCCTACAACTTATAGAATACTTTTTATACGCTTGCGAGTGTACATATATTTATAAACGGAAATCTTGTGGTCTATTAATATATTGAAATGATTGTTATGATAAACCTATGAACTCACCAACCTTTTGGTTGACACTTTTAAGCATGTTTATTCTCAGGTATGAAAGAAATCTTCCGCTGTGCATTTGATCATTTTAAAGACATTACTTGGAGTCGATCATCGTAATGGGACCAAATGTTTATGACTTCGTCCAGGAGGATTAGGACGGGTTGTTAAAGTACCACTGAAAATGATACGTAATAGATTGGGAACAAAAGTCAAAGCGTGATATAGTTGATGGATATATGTAACTGTTTTTGGATTCAAGCATAAAGATTTATACAATTTTTTATTTATTATTAATTACTAATTATAATTGTATTTACAATAATCTAATTACAAATAATAATAGTAATATCAATAATAGTTAATGATAATAATAATGATAATATTAATAACAAGTAACAAAAATTTTAATGTAATTGATAATATTAATAATCAGATAGTATTAATGGTAATTATAATAATAATAATAATACTGATTATATTATTATTGATAATATTAATATTAGTAAAAATATTATAATTTAAATGTATCATATTTTATTTCTACATAGCAAAATTAGTAATACTGATATAAATATTAAAATTACTATTTATAATGTAAGTAATAATATTAATCTGACAACTATAATTTAACTTGTAATAAAATTTGATATATTAAACTCTTATATTATTAATTCTGTAATACTTGTTTCATATAATAACATGTTTGAATATTTAATATAATATATATATGTAGTTTAATAATAACATATGTTTATGTATTTTAACAGTAACCTAATTATTCTAATTATTATTTTTACATTTTAGGTTTCAATTAAATAAAGTATACTTTATTAATTCAAAATATTATATATATATATATATATATATATATATATATATATATATATATATATATATATATATATATATATATATATATATATATATATATATATATATATACTTATATCTATTTTTACATCTACATATGTATTTACCTATTTATTTGGAAAAAAATGTTCGTGAATCGTCGGGAATAGTCACAGGGTAATTTAATAAATGATAATAGTTCAAAGTTTTCTAGACTCAGCATTACAGACTTTGCTTATCTTGTCGAAACTTATATAAAGATTAAGTTTAAATTTAGTCAAAAATTCCCGGGTCATCACAAAAAGGGTCCTATAATGGGATTAAATAGGACCTTTTAGTAATGGTGTCATATATGTTGATTTACGAAATTTATTTAAGGTCCTAAAAGATATAATAGGACACTTTTTAAAAGGTCCTATTAACTCCAACATCATGACTAGTAATAAACAATAAAGTGTTTTATAAAAAGTGGAGCCGGACTCGAACCAACGACCTCCACTTTACATACCAACATCCTAACCGTTTGACCCATTGTGTTATCACTACTACAGAACAAGACATGTAGACGTGTTGAAAATCCCATCTAGACGTGTTACTGGACACGTCTACATAGCGCATGTCTAATTGACTAAAGTTATTTAGACGTGTGTTCAAACCGGTCTTCATAGGTTTGATAGACCGGTTGAAAAATTAATTGGCACGCTCCAAATTATTTTTTAGACGTGTTACAACCGGTCTTGTTGATCCTTATTGTTTAGACCTATTTAAATGCATCAATTTATATCTAACAAAATGATAAATCATACAGTGGAATTTATATCTAACACAAATGTAGAACTATTACTAAAACCAAACAATATTACATTATATACATTTACAGTTTATATAAAACCTTCAACGAATAACAAAATCATATTCTTTTTGTACTAATCAATACAATAATGTGCTCAACTTGAAAAATGCACTAGTTTCTAAAGTCCTCTCTTCTTGCATTATTGGCGTTCACCCATATAATTATTGTTTTGTCCTACAAAAACAAGAATTATAGGAAGCAAAGAAGTCAGTATGAACTGTATGATGGTATACAAATATATAGATTCAAGAAGTAGGTTATCGAACGATGTAATGAAACAAGTGATTCATTTTGTTAACAATCATGTAATGAAGAATGGTCGTTTAGGGAAAAGTAAACTTTGGCAACACATATACACACCTGAATGAGGGTATCTGATGCATACTTCCTTAAGCCAAATTTAACTCCAGAATGTAGGAGTATCATAAAAATCTATGAAAGATGAATGACATGAATTACAAATACTGTAATTAACAACAGGCTGATACTAAGAGATAATTACTGAGTTACCGTGATAGCTCTCAAAAGAGCATCTAAACCGAGTTAAGCTCCAATCTTTGCACACCAAATTTGAAATGTCCCGTTCATATTGATTATAAACGTTCCATATTAATTGATTTTGTTGCAAGGTTTTGACCTCTATATGAGACGTTTTTCAAAGACTGCATTCATTTTTAAAATAACCATAACCTTTATTTTATCAATAAAGGTTTTAAAAGCATTACGTAGATTATCAAATAATGATAATCTAAAATATACTGTTTACACATGACCATTACATAATGATTTACAATAGAAATATATTACATCGACATATGTTTCTTGAATGCAGTTTTTACACAATATCATACAAACATGGACTCCAAATCTTGTCCTTATTTTAGTATGCAACAGTGGAAGCTCTTAGTATTCACCTGAGAATAAACATGCTTTAAACGTCAACAAAAATGTTGGTGAGTTATAGGTTTAACCTATATATATCAAATCGTAACAATAGACCACAAGATTTCATATTTCAATACACATCCCATACATAGAGATAAAAATCATTCATATGGTGAACATCTGGTAACCGACATTAACAAGATGCATATATAAGAATATCCCCATCATTCCGGGACACCCTTCGGATATGATATAAATTTCGAAGTACTAAAGCATCCGGTACTTTGGATGGGGTTTGTTAGGCCCAATAGATCTATCTTTAGGATTCGCGTCAATTAGGGTGTCTGTTCCCTAATTCTTAGATTACCAGACTTAATAAAAAGGAGCATATTCGATTTCGATAATTCAACCATAGAATGTAGTTTCACGTACTTGTATCTATTTTGTAAATCATTTATAAAACCTGCATGTATTCTCATCCCAAAAATATTAGATTTTAAAAGTGGGACTATAACTCACTTTCACAGATATTTCCTTCCTCGGAAATAAGACTTGGCCACGGATCGATTCACGAACCTATACAAATATGTACATATATATCAAAGTATGATCAAAATATAATTACAACCATTTTTATTATGTTTTAAAGATTTGAGTGTATTAAGTCAGCTGTCCTCGTTAGTAACCTACAACTAGTTGTCCACAGTTAGATGTACAGAAATAAATCGATATATATTATCTTGAATCAATCCACGACCCAGTGTATACACGTCTCAGGTTAAATCACAACTCAAAGTATATATATTTTTGGAATAAACCTCAACTCTGTATAGCGAACTCCAACATTACTGCATATAGAGTGTCTATGGTTGTTCCAAATAATATATATACATGGGTCGATATGATATGTCAAAACATTTGCATACGTGTCTATGGTATCCCAAGATTACATAATATATTAGAATGCATGTATAATACAATATAAGTTAGCTAGGATATGATTTGTATAGATTTGTTAAACATTTCCCGTAGCTAAAAAGATCAAAAATATCCAATCTTGTTTTACCCATAACTTCTTCATTTTAAATCCGTTTTGAGTGAATCAAATTGCTATGATTTCATATTGAACTATAATTTAAGAATCCAAACATAAAAATTATAGGTTTATAGTCGAAAATTTAAGTTACATGTCAATTACTAAATAGGTAGTCATTTCCGTCGAAAGGACGACATCTTGATGACCATTTTGAAAAACACACTTTCACTTTGAGTTTAACCAAGATTTTTGGATATAGTTTCATGTTCATATGAAAAATCGTTTTCCCAGAAGAACAACTTTTAAATCAAAGTTTATCATAGTTTTTAATTATCCAAACCAAAACAGCCCCCGATTTCACTACGACGGCGTATATCCGATTTTATGGTGTTCATCGTGTTTCCAGGTTTTAAATCATTAAGTTAGCATATCATATAGATATAGAACATGTGTTTAGTTGATTTTAAAAGTCAAGTTAGAAGGATTAACTTTTGTTTGCGAACAAGTTTAGAATTAACTAAACTATGTTCTAGTGATTACAAGTTTAAACCTTCGAATAAGATAGCTTTATATGTATGAATCGAATGATGCTATGAACATCATTACTACCTCAAGTTTTCTGGATAAAACTACTGGAAATGAGAAAAATGGATCTAGCTTCAAAGGATCCTTGGATGGCTTGAAAGTTGTTGAAGTAGAATCATGACACGAAAACAGTTCAAGTAAGATTTTCACTCGAAATAAGATTGTTATAGTTGTAGAAATTGAATCAAAGTTTGAATATGAATATTACCTTGAATTAGAAAGATAACCTACTATAAATAACAAAGGTTCCTTGATCTTAGATGATTACTTGGAATGGATTAGAAAGCTTGGAAGTAGACTTGCAAACTTGGAAGTATTCTTGATTTTTATGAAACTATACTTATGGAATTTATGAAGAACACTTAAAACTTGAAGATGGAACTTGAGAGAGATCAATTAGATGAATAAAATTGAAGAATTAAAGTGTTTGTAGGTGTTTTTGGTCGTTGGTATATGGATTAGATATAAAGGATATGTAATTTTGTTTTCATGTAAATAAGTCATGAATGATTACTAATATTTTTGTAATTTTATGAGATATTTCATGCTAGTTTCCAAATGAGGGTTCCCACATGTATTAGGTGACTCACATAAGCTACTAAGAGCTAATCATTGGAGTGTATATACCAATAGTACATACATCTAAAAGCTGTGTATTGTACGAGTACGAATACGGGTGCATACGAGTAGAATTGTTGATGAAACTGAACGAGGATGTAATTGTAAGCATTTTTGTTAAGTAGAAGTACTTTGATGTGTGTATTGAAGTCTTTCAAAAGTGTAAGAATACATATCATAACACAACATGTATATACATTCTAATGGATTCGTTAAGTCATCGTTAGTCGTTACATGTAAGTGTTATTTTGAAACCTTTAAGTTAACAATCTCAATTAATGTTGTTAACCCAATATTTATTATATCAAATGAGATGTTAAATTATTATATTATCATGATATTATGATGTATGAATATCTCTTAATATGATATATACATTAAAATATCGTTACAACGATAATCGTTACATATAAGTCTCGTTTCGTAATTCTTGAGTTAGTAGTCTTGTTTTTATATATGTAGTTCATTGTTAACATACTTAATGATATATTTAAATATCATTTTATCATGTTAAATATAGTGTATCAATATCTTAATATGATACATATATATTTAGTAGACGTTATCATAACGATAATCATTATATATATCATTTCGAGTTTCTTAACTTAGTAATCTCATTTCTTATGTATATCACACATTGTTAATATACTTAGTGAGATACTTACTCATCATAATCTCATTTCAACCATATATATATATATATATATATATATATATATATATATATATATATATATATATATATATATATATATATATATATATATATATATATATATATGTCTATATATACCACAACATGTAGTTTTTACAATTTTGTAACGTTCGTGAATCGCCGGTCAACTTGGGTGATCAATTGTCTATATGAAACTTATTTCATTTAATCAAGTCTTAACAAGTTTGATTGCTTAACACATTGGAAACATTTAGTCATGTAAATATCAATCTCAATTAATATATATAAACATGGAAAAGTTTGGGTCACTACAGTACCTACCCGTTAAATAAATTTCGTCCCGAAATTTTAAGCTGTTGAAGGTGTTGACGAATCTTCTGGAAATAGATGCGGGTATTTCTTCTTCATCTGATATTCACGCTCCCAGGTGAACTAGGGTCCTCTACGAGTATTCCATCGAACCTTAACAATCGGTATCTTATTTTTCTTATGTCTCTTAACCTCACGATCCATTATTTCGACGGGTTCTTCAATGAATTGAAGTTTTTCATTGATTTGGATTTCGTCCAACGGAATAGTGAGATCTTCTTTAGCAAAACATTTCTTCAAATTCGAGACGTGGAAAGTGTTATGTATAGCCGCGAGTTGTTGAGGTAGCTTCAGTTGGTAAGCTACTGGTCCGACACGATCTATAATCTTGAATGGTCCAATGTACCTTGGATTTAGTTTCCCCCGTTTACCAAATCGAACAACACCTTTTCAAGGTGAAACCTTAAGCATGACCATTTCTCCAATTTCAAACTCTATATCTTTTCTTTTACTATCCGCGTAGCTCTTTTGTCGACTCTGGGCGGTTTTCAATCGTTGTTGAATTTGGATGATTTTCTCGGTAGTTTCTTGTATTATCTCCGAACCCGTAATCTGTCTATCCCCCACTTCATTTCAAAAAATTGGAGACCTGCACTTTCTACCATAAAGTGCCTCAAACGGCGCCATCTCAATACTAGAATGATAACTGTTGTTGTAGGAAAATTCTGCTAACGGTAGGTGTCGATCCCAACTGTTTCCGAAATCAATAACACATGCTCGTAGCATGTCTTCAAGCGTTTGTATCGTCCTTTCACTCTGCCCATCAGTTTGTGGATGATAGGCAGTACTCATGTCTAGACAAGTCCCCAGTGCTTGTTGCAACGTCTGCCAGAACCTTGAAACAAATCTACCATCCCTATCAGAGATAATAGAGACGGGTATTCCATGTCTGGAGACAACCTCCTTTAAATACAATCGCGCCAACTTCTCCATTTTGTCATCTTCTCTTATTGGTAGGAAGTGTGCTGATTTGGTGAGACGATCAATTATTATCCAAATAGTATCATAACCACTTGCAGTCCTTGGCAATTTAGTAATGAAATCCATGGTAATGTTTTCCCATTTCCATTCCGGGATTTCAGGTTATTGTAGTAGACCTGATGGTTTCTGATGTTCAGCTTTGACCTTAGAACACGTCAAACATTCTCCTACATATTTAGCAATATCGGCTTTCATACCCGGCCACCAAAAGTATTTCTTGAGATCTTTATACATCTTCCCCGCTCCGGGATGTATTGAATATCTGGTTTTATGTGCTTCCTTAAGTACCATTTCTCTCACATCTCCAAACCTTGGTACCCAAATTCTATCAGCCCTATATCGGGTTCCGTCATCCCGAATATTAAGATGTTTCTCTGATCCTTTGGGTATCTCATCCTTCAACTTTCCTTCTTTTACAACCCCATGTTGCGCCTCCTTTATTTGAGTAGTAAGGTTAGTACGAATAATTATATTCATAGCTTTTACCAGTATAGGTTCTATGTCCTTTCTACTCAAAGCGTCAGCTACCACATTCGCCTTCCCCGGGTGGTATCGAATCTCAAAATCATAATCATTCAACAGTTCAATCCACCTGCGTTGTCTCATATTCAGTTGCTTCTGATTAAATATATGTTGGAGACTTTTGTGGTCAGTATATATAATACTTTTGACCCCATATAAATAATGCCTCCAAGTCTTTAATGCAAAAACAACAGCACCCAATTCCAAATCATGAGTCGTATAATTTTGCTCGTGAATCTTCAATTGTCTAGACGCATAAGCAATCACCTTTGTTCGTTGCATTAATACACAACAGAGACCTTGCTTTTATGCGTCACAATAAATCACAAAATCATCATTCCCTTCACGCAATGACAATATTGGTGTCGTAGTTAGCTTTTTCTTCAATAACTGAAATGCATTCTCTTGTTCATCCTTCCATTCAAATTTCTTCCCTTTATGCGTTAATGCAGTCAAGGGTTTTGCTATTTTGGAGAAATCTTGGATGAATCTTCTGTAGTAACCAGCCAATCCTAAAAATTGATGTATATGCTTCGGAGTTTTTAGGGTTTCCCACTTTTCAACGGTTTCGATCTTTGCCGGGTCCACCTGGATACCTTCTTTGTTCACTATGTGACCGAGGAATTGAACTTCTTCCAACCAAAATGCACACTTTGAAAACTTAGCGTACAGTTTTTCTTTCCTCAATACTTCTAGCACTTTTCTCAAATGTTCTTCGTGCTCTTGATCACTCTTTGAGTAAATAAGTATGTCATCGATGAAAACAATGACAAACTTGTCAAGATATGGCCCACACACTCGGTTCATAAGGTCCATGAACACAGCTGGTGCATTAGTCAATCCAAACGGCATAACCATAAACTCGTAATGACCATAACGCATCCTAAAAGCAGTTTTTGGAATATCATCCTCCTTTACTCGCATTTGATGATATCCAGAACGTAAATCGATTTTCGAATAAACCGACGAGCCTTGTAGTTGATCAAATAAGTCGTCAATTCTGCAGTGGATAACGTTTTTTGATGGTAAGTTTATTCAACTCTCTGTAGTCAATACACAACCTAAATGTACCATCCTTCTTCTTGACAAACAAAATAGGAGCTCCCCATGGTGATGTGCTTGGTCGAATGAAACCACGTTCTAATAGTTCTTGCAGTTGGCTTTGCAGTTCTTTCATCTCGCTGGGTGCGAGTCTGTAAGGAGCATGAGCTATTGGTGCAGCTCCTGGTACAAGATCTATTTGAAATTCAACAGATCGATATGGAGGTAGTCCCGGTAATTCTTTCGGAAATACATCGGGAAATTCTTTTGCGACGGGAACATCATTGATGCTCTTTTCTTCTATTTGTACTTTCTCGATGTGTGCTAGAATAGCATAGCAACCTTTTCTTATTAGTTTTTGTGCCTTCAAATTACTAATAAGATGTAGCTTCGTGTTGCCCTTTTCTCCGTACACCATTAAGGGTTTTCCTTCTCCTCGTACAATGCGAATTGCATTTTTGTAACATACGATCTCTGCTTTCATCTCCTTCAGCCAGTCCATGCCAACTATTACATCAAAACTCCCTAACTCTACTAGTATTAAATCAATCTTAAATATTTCGCTACCCAGTTTAATTTCTCGATTCCGATATATATAATCTGCTGAAATTAATTTACCGTTTGCTAATTCGAGTAAAAATTTACTATCCAACGACGTCAATGGACAACTTAATTTAGCACAAAAATCTCTACTCATATAGCTTCTATCCGCTCCCGAATCAAATAAAACGTAAGCAGATTTATTGTCAATAAGAAACGTACCCGTAACAAGCTCCAGGTCTTCCTGTGCCTCTGCCGCATTAATATTGAAAACTCTTCCGTGGCCTTGTCCATTCGTGTTCTCCTGGTTCGGGCAATTTCTAATAATGTGGCCCGGTTTTCCACATTTATAACAAACTACATTGGCATAACTTGCTCCGACACTACTTGCTCCGCCATTACTCGTTCTGACACCATTTGTTCCTTTCGTTCTGTTAACCCCTGGTCCGTAGACCTCACACTTCGCCGCGCTATGACCATTTCTTTTACACTTGTTGCAAAATTTGGTGCAGAACCCCGAGTGATACTTTTCACACCTTTGGCATAGCTGCTTCTGATTGTTGTTGTTGTTGCGGTTGTTATTGTTGTTGGGATGATTGTTGTAGTTGTTGTTGTTGTTGTGCCATTTGTTGTAGTTGCAATTGATGTTGCGATTGTTGGGATAGTTGTTGTTGTTTTGGTGACTCTTATCACCGTTTTCCTCCCACTTTCTTTTGACTAGCTTCACGTTCACCTCTTTATCTGCCTGTTCTTTAATTCTTCCATCAATCTGGTTCACTAGTTTGTGAGCCATTCTACATGCGTTTTGTATGGAGGCAGGCTCGTGTGAACTTATATCTTCTTGGATTCTCTCCGGTAACCCTTTGACAAACGCGTCGATCTTCTCTTCCTCATCTTCGAACGCTCTCGGACACAATAGGCACAATTCTGTGAATCGTCTTTCGTACGAAGTAATATCAAATCCCTGTGTTCGTAACCCTTTAAGTTCTGACTTGAGCTTATTGACCTCGGTTCTGGGACGGTACTTCTCGTTCATCAAGTTCTTGAATGCTGACCATGGTAGCGCGTAAGCAGCATCTTGTCCCACTTGCTCTAGATAGGTATTCCACCATGTTAACGCAATAACTGTGAAGGTATGCGTAGCGTACTTCACTTTGTCTCCTTCAGCACACTTACTTATGGCAAACACGGATTCAACTTTCTTGGTCCACCGTTTCAATCCGATTGGTCCTTCGATCCCATCAAATTCTGAAGGTTTGTAGGCAGTGAATTCCTTGTAGGAGCATCCTACACGATTTCTTGCGCCGTTAGCTGTATTGCTAGATTCAGAGTTATTATTGGTATGTAGCGCGGCCTGTACTGCGGCTATGTTTGAAGCAAGAAAGGCACGAAATTCCTCTTCGCTCATATTCAAGGTGTGTCGAGTAGTCAGTGCCATTTCCTTCAAAATAGTCAAATGAAACAAGTTAATCATACAGAATATTAAGAGTAGTCAATAGTATCTCGTAGCATAATATGAACTCATTTATAAAAGCTTTTTCTTCATATTAGCGTTTTATAAGTTTAAATTCGGGCACAACCTACCTGTTAAGTTCATACTTAGTAGCTAATATACAATTCAATTACTACAATTCCATATGAAAAACTGATTATAATAATATATCACATACAAATATTCTTCAAACTTACAACTTCGCTATATTACATATTACATGAAATATAGTACACTATGATACAGGACAGTTTTGAGGATAAAACTAGTTAATACGCAAGTTGTTCAGCAAAGGAAATAAAGACACGTAATTCATAAGTCCAGAAACAAGTCATGCATTCTGGTTTTACTAAGATGACTTCCCATCCTTGGTCTTGTGGAAAATAACTGTTATGACCATTGGCTAGGCAGCATGTTGTAATGTCGTCAAAAGGATGAGGGTTTCGTAATGTCCAACAGCCCCGTAATAATCTAAAAACCTTGTTTCTCACCCCAACTACTGAATCCGTTACTTGTGGGAAAGTTTTATTTAAAAGCTGTAATCCGATGTTCTTTTTCTCACTTTGGTAAGAATCGAACATCACTAACCCGTAAGCATAACATGCTTCTTTATGTTGCATGTTAGAAGC
Organism: Rutidosis leptorrhynchoides; assembly: GCF_046630445.1. Classification (NCBI taxonomy): domain Eukaryota; kingdom Viridiplantae; phylum Streptophyta; class Magnoliopsida; order Asterales; family Asteraceae; genus Rutidosis; species Rutidosis leptorrhynchoides. Next base: position 299,902,699 of record NC_092337.1, read on the forward strand.
TCTTTCTAATTCACGAAATCCTATGTTGGAATATGTTGAGTCAAAATAGGTTCTTAACCCGTAGCGTAAAATTGCATTTGGGTTCCCCGCATTTAACGCTTTAAAGAAAACACGGCGTAACTTAAAGTCTCCCCAATGTGATATACCCCACCTATCAAAGGAAAGCCTTTTATAAACTAAGGCATTTCTGGAAAGTCTTTCAAATGTTTGACAAGTTAATTTCGCCATAACTAAATGTGCTGATGAATTCTGACCGACTCTAGACAAGATTTCCTCAATCATATCCTCTAGTAGGTCTTTTAAAATATTCGGTTATCTACCCTTAACGTCCATTTTGTTTTTATACTGTAAAATAAACAAGGATTAGATTCGTAATAACAAACAATACAAGCAATTTTTACATAGAACATAAAAGTACAAGCACACTACAATACATTTATTACACAACATGCTCACACCCCTCTAATCTGAATCACTGGTTTCTTCTTCTTCGAACTTGGTTCTTTTTCCTAATCTTCTAGGGATATATGATGTTCCTCTAATACGAGTCGTCGTTTTCCACATTGGTTTAGAAAAACCTGGTGGTTTAGAGGTTCCCGGGTTATTGTCACGATATTGAAAATACGGGTATTGATGGTACATATAAAGTTCATCGGGGTCGGAATCAGATTTCTCTATTTTGATGCCTTTTCCCTTATTATTTTCTTTTGCCTCATTAAATTAGGTCGGGGTAATTTCTATAACATCATCGGAATCCTCATCAGGATCCGATTCATCGGAAAATTAGTAATTTTCCCAATATTTTGCTTCCTTAGCGGAAACACCATTGACCATTATTAACTTTGGTCCATTGGTTGAGGATTTTCTTTTATTTGACCGATTTTCTGTGGTTCCTACTATTCCCCCCTCCGGAACCTCTTCTTCTGGTTCCTCTTCTTCCGGTTCCTCTTCTTCCGGTTCCGTTTCCTCTTCTTCCGGTTCTTCGGGAACTTGTGAATCTTGCCAATATATATTCGACTCTTCGTTCTTATTAGGTGAGTCAATGGGATTTGTGCTAGAGGTAGACATCTATCACAAAACATGTTAAGAGATTAGTATATCACATAATATTTACATGTTAATAATATATAGTTTCCAACAAAAATGTTAAGCAATCATTTTTAAAGAAAACATGGTCAAAGTCCAGACTCACTAATGCATCCTAACAAACTCGATAAGACACACTAATCCAAATTTTCTGGTTCTCTAAGACCAACGCTCAGATACTAACTGAAATTTCCCGTTCATATTGATTATAAACGTTCCATATTAATTGATTTCGTTGCGAGGTTTTGATCTCTATATGAGACGTTTTTCAAAGACTGCATTCATTTTTAAAACAACCATAACCTTTATTTTATCAATAAAGGTTTTAAAAGCATTACGTAGATTATCAAATAATGATAATCTAAAATATACTGTTTACACATGATCATTACATAATGGTTTACAATAGAAATATATTACATCGACATATGTTTCTTGAATGCAGTTTTTAAACAATATCATACAACCATGGACTCCAAATCTTGTCCTTATTTTAGTATGCAACAGCGGAAGCTCTTAGTATTTACCTGAGAATAAACATGCTTTAAACGTCAACAAAAATGTTGGTGAGTTATAGGTTTAACCTATATATATCAAATCGTAGCAATAGACCACAAGATTTCATATTTCAATACACATCCCATACATAGAGATAAAAATCATTCATATGGTGAACACCTGGTAACCGACATTAACAAGATGCATATATAAGAATATCCCCATCATTCCGGGACACCCTTTGGATATGATATAAATTTCGAAGTACTAAAGCATCTGGTACTTTGGATGGGGTTTGTTAGGCCCAACAGATCTATCTTTAGGACTCGCGTCAATTAGGGTGTCTGTTCCCTAATTCTTAGATTACCAAACTTAATAAAAAGGGGCATATTCGATTTCAATAATTCAACCATAGAATGTAGTTTCACGTACTTGTGTCTATTTTGTAAATCATTTATAAAACCTGCATATATTCTCATCCCAAAAATATTAGATTTTAAAAGTGGGACTATAACTCACTTTCACAGATATTTCCTTTCCCGGAAATAAGACTTGGCCACGGATCGATTCACGAACCTATACAAATATGTACATATATATCAAAGTATGATCAAAATATAATTACAACCATTTTTAATATGTTTTAAAGATTTGAGTGTATTAAGTCAACTGTCCTCGTTAGTAACCTACAACTAGTTGTCCACAGTTAGATGTACAGAAATAAATCGATTTATATTATCTTGAATCAATCCACGACCCAGTGTATACACGTCTCAGGCTAAATCACAACTCAAAGTATATATATTTTTGGAATCAACCTCAACCCTGTATAGCTAACTCCAACATTACTGCATATAGAGTGTCTATGGTTGTTCCAAATAATATATATACATGGGTCGATATGATATGTCAAAACATTTGTATACATGTCTATGGTATCCCAAGATTACATAATATATTAGAATACATGTATAATACAATAAAATTTAGCTAGGATATGATTTGTATAGATTTGTTAAACATTTCCCGTAGCTAAAAAGATCAAAAATATCCAATCTTGTTTTACCCATAACTTCTTTATTTTAAATCCGTTTTGAGTGAATAAAATTGCTATGGTTTCATATTGAACTCTAATTTAAGAATACAAACAGAAAAAGTATAGGTTTATAGTTGGAAATTTAAGTTACATGTCAATTACTAAAGAGGTAGTCATTTCCGTCGAAAGAACGACATCTTGATGACCATTTTGAAAAACACACTTTCACTTTGAGTTTAACCAAGATTTTTGGATATAGTTTCATGTTCATATGAAAAATCATTTTCCCAGAAGAACAACTTTTAAATCAAAGTTTGTCATAGTTTTTAATTATCCAAACCAAAACAGCCCCCGGTTTCACTACGACGGCGTATATCCGATTTTATGGTGTTCATCGTGTTTCCAGGTTTTAAATCATTAAGTTAGCATATCATATAGATATAGAAAATGTGTTTAGTTGATTTTAAAAGTCAAGTTAGAAGGATTAACTTTTGTTTGCAAACAAGTTTAGAATTAACTAAACTATGTTCTAGTGATTACAAGTTTAAAACTTCGAATAAGATAGCTTTATATGTATGAATCGAATGATGTTATGAACATCATTACTACCTCAAGTTTTCTGAATAAAACTACTGGAAATGAGAAAAATGGATCTAGCTTCAAAGGATCCTTGGATGGCTTGAAAGTTCTTGAAGCAGAATCATGACACGAAAACAGTTCAAGTAAGATTTTCACTCGAAATAAGATTGTTATAGTTGTAGAAATTGAATTAAAGTTTGAATATGAATATTACCTTGAATTAGAAAGATAAACTACTGTAAATAACAAAGGTTCCTTGATCTTAGGTGATTACTTGGAATGGATTAGAAAGCTTGGAAGTAGACTTGCAAACTTGGAAGTATTCTTGATTTTTATGAAACTATACTTATGGAATTTATGAAGAACACTTAGAACTTGAAGATGGAACTTGAGAGAGATCAATTAGATGAAGAAAATTGAAGAATTAAAGTGTTTGTAGGTGTTTTTGGTCGTTGGTATATGGATTAGATATAAAGGATATGTAATTTTGTTTTCATGTAAATAAGTCATGAATGATTACTAATATTTTTGTAATTTTATGAGATATTTCATGCTAGTTGCCAAATGATGGTTCCCATATGTGTTAGGTGACTCATATGGGCTGCTAAGAGCTGATCATTAGAGTGTATATACCAATAGTACATACATCTAAAAGATGTGTATTGTACGAGTACGAATACGGGTGCATACGAGTAGAATTGTTGATGAAACTGAACGAGGATGTAATTGTAAGCATTTTTGTTAAGTAGAAGTACTTTGATATGTGTCTTGAAGTCTTTCAAAAGTGTAAGAATACATATCAAAACACAACATGTATATACATTCTAATGGAGTCGTTAAGTCTTCGTTAGTCGTTACATGTAAGTGTTGTTTTGAAACCTTTAAGTTAACGATCTCAATTAATGTTGTTAACCCAATGTTTATTATATCAAATGAGATGTTAAATTATTATATTATCATGATATTATGATGTATGAATATCTCTTAATATGATATATACATTAAAATATCGTTACAACGATAATCGTTACATATAAGTCTCGTTTCGTAATTCTTGAGTTAGTAGTCTTGTTTTTACATATGTAGTTCATTGTTAACACACTTAATGATATATTTAAATATCATTTTATCATGTTAAATATAGTGTATCAATATCTTAATATGATACATATATATTTAGTAGACGTTATCATAACGATAATCGTTATATATATCATTTCGAGTTTCTTAACTTAGTAATCTCATTTCTTATGTATATCATGAAATGTCCCGTTCTTATTGATTAAAAACGTTCCATATTAATTGATTTCGTTGCGAGGTTTTGACCTCTATATGAGACGTTTTTCAAAGACTGCATTCATTTTTAAACAAACCATAACCTTTATTTCATCAATAAAGGTTTAAAAAGCTTTACGTAGATTATCAAATAATGATAATCTAAAATATCCTGTTTACACACGACCATTACATAATGGTTTACAATACAAATATGTTACAACAAAATAAGTTTCTTGAATGCAGTTTTTACACAATATCATACAAGCATGGACTCCAAATCTTGTCCTTATTTAAGTATGCGACAGCGGAAGCTCTTAATAATCACCTGAGAATAAACATGCTTAAAACGTCAACAAAAATGTTGGTGAGTTATAGGTTTAACCTATATATATCAAATCGTAACAATAGACCACAAGATTTCATATTTCAATACACATCCCATACATAGAGATAAAAATCATTCATATGGTGAACACCTGGTAACCGACAATAACAAGATGCATATATAAGAATATCCCCATCATTCCGGGACACCCTTCGGATATGATATAAATTTCGAAGTACTAAAGCATCCGGTACTTTGGATGGGGTTTGTTAGGCCCAATAGATCTATCTTTAGGATTCGCGTCAATTAGGGTGTCTGTTCCCTAATTCTTAGATTACCAGACTTAATAAAAAGGGGCATATTCGATTTCGATAATTCAACCATAGAATGTAGTTTCACGTACTTGTGTCTATTTTGTAAATCATTTAAAAAACCTGCATGTATTCTCATCCCAAAAATATTAGATTTTAAAAGTGGGACTATAACTCACTTTCACAGATTTTTTACTTCGTCGGGAAGTAAGACTTGGCCACTGGTTGATTCACGAACCTATAACAATATATACATATATATCAAAGTATGTTCAAAATATATTTACAACACTTTTAATATATTTTGATGTTTTAAGTTTATTAAGTCAGCTGTCCTCGTTAGTAACCTACAACTAGTTGTCCACAGTTAGATGTACAGAAATAAATCGATAAATATTATCTTGAATCAATCCACGACCCAGTGTATACGTATCTCAGTATTGATCACAACTCAAACTATATATATTTTGGAATCAACCTCAACCCTGTATAGCTAACTCCAACATTCACATATAGAGTGTCTATGGTTGTTCCGAAATATATATAGATGTGTCGACATGATAGGTCGAAACATTGTATACGTGTCTATGGTATCTCAAGATTACATAATATATAATACAAGTTGATTAAGTTATGGTTGGAATAGATTTGTTACCAATTTTCACGTAGCTAAAATGAGAAAAATTATCCAATCTTGTTTTACCCATAACTTCTTCATTTTAAATCCGTTTTGAGTGAATCAAATTGCTATGGTTTCATATTGAACTCTATTTTATGAATCTAAACAAAAAAAGTATAGGTTTCTAGTCGGAAAAATAAGTTACAAGTCGTTTTTGTAAAGGTAGTCATTTCAGTCGAAAGAACGACGTCTAGATGACCATTTTAGAAAACATACTTCCACTTTGAGTTTAACCATAATTTTTGGATATAGTTTCATGTTCATAATAAAAATCATTTTCTCAGAATAACAACTTTTAAATCCAAGTTTATCATAGTTTTTAATTAACTAACCCAAAACAGCCCGCGGTGTTACTACGACGGCGTAAATCCGGTTTTACGGTGTTTTTCGTGTTTCCAGGTTTTAAATCATTAAGTTAGCATATCATATAGATATAGAACATGTGTTTAGTTGATTTTAAAAGTCAAGTTAGAAGGATTAACTTTTGTTTGCGAACAAGTTTAGAATTAACTAAACTATGTTCTAGTGATTACAAGTTTAAACCTTCGAATAAGATAGCTTTATATGTATGAATCGAATGATGTTATGAACATCATTACTACCTTAAGTTCCTTGGATGAACCTACTGGAAAAGAGAAAAATGGATCTAGCTTCAATGGATCCTTGGATGGCTCAAAGTTCTTGAAGCAAAATCATGACACGAAAACAAGTTCAAGTAAGATCATCATTTGAAATAAGATTGTTATAGTTATAGAAATTGAACCAAAGTTTGAATATGATTATTACCTGGTATTAGAATGATAACCTACTGTAAGAAACAAAGATTTCTTGAGGTTGGATGATCACCTTACAAGATTGGAAGTGAGCTAGCAAACTTGAAAGTATTCTTGATTTTATGAAACTAGAACTTTTGGAATTTATGAAGAACACTTAGAACTTGAAGATAGAACTTGAGAGAGTTCAATTAGATGAAGAAAATTGAAGAATGAAAGTGTTTGTAGGTGTTTTTGGTCGTTGGTGTATGGATTAGATATAAAGGATATGTAATTTTGTTTTCATGTAAATAAGTCATGAATGATTACTCATATTTTTGTAATCTTATGAGATATTTCATGCTAGTTGCCAAATGATGGTTCCCACATGTGTTAGGTGACTCACATGGGCTGCTAAGAGCTGATCATTGGAGTGTATATACCAATAGTACATACATCTAAAAGCTGTGTATTGTACGAGTACGAATACGGGTGCATACGAGTAGAATTGTTGATGAAACTGAACGAGAATGTAATTGTAAGCATTTTTGTTAAGTAGAAGTATTTTGATAAGTGTATTGAAGTCTTTCAAAAGTGTATAAATACATATTAAAACACTACATGTATATACATTTTAACTGAGTCGTTAAGTCATCGTTAGTCGTTACATGTAAGTGTTGTTTTGAAACCTTTAGGTTAACGATCTTGTTAAATGTTGTTAACCCAATGTTTATAATATCAAAAGAGATTTTAAATTATTATATTATCATGATATTATGATGTACGAATATCTCTTAATATGATATATATACATTAAATGTCGTTACAACGATAAACGTTACATATATGTCTCGTTTCAAAATCATTAAGTTAGTAGTCTTATTTTTACATATGTAGTTCATTGTTAATATAATTAATGATATGTTTACTTATCATAATATCATGTTAACTATATATATAACCATATATATGTCATCATATAGTTTTTTTACAAGTTTTAACGTTCGTGAATCACCGGTCAACTTGGGTGGTCAATTGTCTATATGAAACCTATTTCAATTAATCAAGTCTTAACAAGTTTGATTGCTTAACATGTTGGAAACATTTAATCATGTAAATATCAATCTCAATTAATATATATAAACATGGAAAAGTTCGGGTCACTACAGTACCTACCCGTTAAATAAATTTCGTCCCGAAATTTTAAGCTGTTGAAGGTGTTGACGAATCTTCTGGAAATAGATGCGGGTATTTCTTCTTCATCTGATCTTCACGCTCCCAGGTGAACTCGGGTCCTCTACGAGCATTCCATCGAACCTTAACAATTGGTATCTTGTTTTGCTTAAGTCTTTTAACCTCACGATCCATTATTTCGACGGGTTCTTCGATGAATTGGAGTTTTTCGTTGATTTGGATTTCATCTAACGGAATAGTGAGATCTTCTTTAGCAAAACATTTCTTCAAATTCGAGACGTGGAAAGTGTTATGTACAGCCGCGAGTTGTTGAGGTAACTCAAGTCGGTAAGCTACTGGTCCGACACGATCAATAATCTTGAATGGTCCAATATACCTTGGATTTAATTTCCCTCGTTTACCAAATCGAACAACGCCTTTCCAAGGTGAAACTTTAAGCATGACCATCTCTCCAATTTCAAATTCTATATCTTTTCTTTTAATGTCAGCGTAGCTCTTTTGTCGACTTTGGGCGGTTTTCAACCGTTGTTGAATTTGGATGATCTTCTCGGTAGTTTCTTGTATAATCTCCGGACCCGTAATCTGTCTATCCCCCACCTCACTCCAACAAATCGGAGACCTGCACTTTCTACCATAAAGTGCTTCAAACGGCGCCATCTCAATGCTTGAATGGTAGCTGTTGTTGTAGGAAAATTCTGCTAACGGTAGATGTCGATCCCAACTGTTTCCGAAATCAATAACACATGCTCGTAGCATGTCTTCAAGCGTTTGTATCGTCCTTTCGCTCTGCCCATCAGTTTGTGGATGATAGGCAGTACTCATGTCTAGACGAGTTCCTAATGCTTGCTGTAATGTCTGCCAGAATCTTGAAATAAATCTGCCATCCCTATCAGAGATAATAGAGATTGGTATTCCATGTCTGGAGACGACTTCCTTCAAATACAGTCGTGCTAACTTCTCCATCTTGTCATCTTCTCTTATTGGTAGGAAGTGTGCTGATTTGGTGAGACGATCAACTATTACCCAAATAGTATCAAAACCACTTGCAGTCCTTGGCAATTTAGTGATGAAATCCATGGTAATGTTTTCCCATTTCCATTCCGGGATTTCGGGTTGTTGAAGTAGACCTGATGGTTTCTGATGCTCAGCTTTGACCTTAGAACACGTCAAACATTCTCCTACGTATTTAGCAACATCGACTTTCATACCCGGCCACCAAAAATGTTTCTTGAGATCCTTGTACATCTTCCCCGTTCCAGGATGTATTGAGTACCTGGTTTTATGAGCTTCTCTAAGTACCATTTCTCTCATATCTCCAAATTTTGGTACCCAAATCCTTTCAGCCCTATACCGGGTTCCGTCTTCCCGAATATTAAGATGCTTCTCCGATCCTTTGGGTATTTCATCCTTTAAATTTCCCTCTTTTAAAACTCCTTGTTGCGCCTCCTTTATTTGAGTAGTAATGTTATTATGAATCATTATATTCATAGATTTTACTCGAATGGGTTCTCTATCCTTCCTGCTCAAGGCATCGGCTACCACATTTGCCTTCCCCGGGTGGTAACGAATCTCAAAATCGTAATCATTCAATAATTCAATCCACCTACGCTGCCTCATATTCAGTTGTTTCTGATTAAATATGTGTTGAAGACTTTTGTGGTCGGTATATATAATACTTTTGACCCCATATAAGTAGTGCCTCCAAGTCTTTAATGCAAAAACAACCGCGCCTAATTCCAAATCATGCGTCGTATAATTTTGTTCGTGAATCTTCAATTGTCTAGACGCATAAGCAATCACCTTCGTTCGTTGCATTAATACACAACCGAGACCTTGCTTTGATGCGTCACAATAAATCACAAAATCATCATTCCCTTCAGGCAATGACAATATAGGTGCCGTAGTTAGCTTTTTCTTCAATAACTGAAACGCTTTCTCTTGTTCATCATTCCATTCAAATTTCTTCCCTTTATGCGTTAATGCAGTCAAGGGTTTTGCTATTCTGGAAAAGTCTTGGATGAACCTTCTGTAGTAACCAGCTAGTCCTAAAAACTGGCGTATGTGTTTCGGAGTTTTCGGGGTTTCCCACTTTTCAACAGTTTCTATCTTTGCCGGATCCACCTTAATACCTTCTTTGTTCACTATGTGACCGAGGAATTGAACTTCTTCCAACCAAAATGCACACTTTGAAAACTTAGCATACAATTCTTCCTTCCTCAATACTTCTAACACCTTTCTCAAATGTTCACCGTGTTCTTGGTCATTCTTTGAGTAAATAAGTATGTCATCAATGAAAACAATGACAAACTTGTCAAGGTATGGTCCACACACTCGGTTCATAAGGTCCATGAACACAGCTGGTGCATTAGTTAAACCAAACGGCATGACCATAAACTCGTAATGACCGTAACGTGTTCTGAAAGCAGTCTTTGGAATATCATCTTCTTTCACCCGCATTTGATGATACCCGGAACGTAAGTCAATCTTTGAATAAACAGACGAGCCTTGTAGTTGATCAAATAAGTCGTCGATTCTCGGTAGTGGGTAGCGGTTCTTGATGGTAAGTTTGTTCAACTCTCGGTAGTCAATACACAACCTGAATGTACCATCTTTCTTCTTGACAAACAAAACAGGAGCTCCCCACGGTGATGTGCTTGGTCGAATGAAACCACGCTCTAAAAGTTCTTGTAATTGGCTTTGCAGTTCTTTCATCTCGCTGGGTGCGAGTCTGTAAGGAGCACGAGCTATTGGTGCAGCTCCTGGTACAAGATCTATTTGAAATTCAACGGATCGATGTGGGGGTAATCCCGGTAATTCTTTCGGAAATACATCGGGAAATTCTTTTGCAATGGGAACATCATTGATGCTCTTTTCTTCAGTTTGTACTTTCTCGACGTGTGCTAGAACAGCATAGCAACCTTTTCTTATTAGTTTTTGTGCCTTCAAATTACTAATAAGATGTAGCTTCGTGTTGCCCTTTTCTCCGTACACCATTAAGGGTTTTCCTTTTTCTCGTATAATGCGAATTGCATTTTTGTAACAAACGATCTCCGCTTTCACTTCTTTCAACCAGTCCATACCGATTATCACATCAAAACTCCCTAACTCTACTGGTATCAAATCAATCTTAAATGTTTCGCTAACCAGTTTAATTTCTCGATTCCGACATATATTATCTGCTGAAATTAATTTACCATTTGCTAATTCGAGTAAAAATTTACTATCCAAAGGCGTCAATGGACAACTTAATTTAGCACAAAAATCTCTACTCATATAGCTTCTATCCGCACCCGAATCAAATAAAACGTAAGCAGATTTATTGTCAATAAGAAACGTACCCGTAACAAGCTCCGGGTCTTCCTGTGCCTCTACCGCATTAATATTGAAAACTCTTCCACGGCCTTGTCCATTCGTGTTCTCCTGGTTCGGGCAATTTCTAATAATGTGGCCTGGTTTTCCACATTTATAACAAACTACATTGGCATAACTTGCTCCGACACTACTTGCTCCGCCATTACTCGTTCCGACACCATTTGTTCCTTTCGTTCTATTAACCCCTGGTCCGTAGACCTCACACTTCGCCGCGCTATGACCATTTCTTTTACACTTGTTGCAAAATTTGGTGCAGAACCCCGAGTGATTCTTTTCACACCTTTGGCATAGTTGCTTCTGATTGTTGTTGTTGTTGCGGTTATTATTGTTGTTGGGATGATTGTTGTAGTTGCTGTTGTTGTTGTTGTTGTTGTTGTTGTTGTTGTTGTTGGGCCGTTTGTTGTAGTTGCGATTGATGTTGCGATTGTTGGGATAATTGTTGCGATTATTGTTGTAATTGCTGTTGTTGTTGTATTGGTGATTCTTATCACCGTTTTCCTCCCACTTTCTTTTGACTTGCTTCACATTGGCCTCTTCAGCAGTCTGTTCTTTAATTCTTTCTTCAATCTGGTTCACTAGTTTGTGAGCCATTCTACATGCCTGTTGTATGGAGGCGGGCTCGTGTGAACTTATATCTTCTTGGATTCTTTCCGGTAATCCTTTCACAAACGCGTCGATCTTCTCTTCCTCATCTTCGAATGCTCCCGGACACAATAGGCACAATTCTGTGAATCGTCTTTCGTACGTGGTAATATCAAATCCTTGGGTTCGTAACCCTCTAAGTTCTGTCTTGAGCTTATTGACCTCGGTTCTGGGACGGTACTTCTCGTTCATCAAGTGCTTGAATGCTGACCACGGTAGTGCGTACGCATCATCTTGTCCCACTTGCTCTAGATAGGTATTCCACCATGTTAACGCAGAACCTGTGAAGGTATGCGTAGCGTACTTCACTTTGTCCTCTTCAGTACACTTACTTATGGCAAACACCGATTCAACCTTCTCGGTCCACCGTTTCAATCCGATCGGTCCTTCGGTTCCATCAAATTCCAAAGGTTTGCAGGCAGTGAATTCTTTGTAGGTGCATCCTACACGATTTCCTGTACTGCTAGATCCAAGGTTATTGTTGGTATGTAGCGCAGCCTGTACTGCGGCTATGTTTGAAGCTAGAAAAGTACGGAATTCCTCTTCATTCATATTCACGGTGTGTCGAGTAGTCGGTGCCATTTCCTTCAAAATAGTTAAATGGAACAAGTTAATCATACAGAATATTAAGAGTAGTTAATAGTATTTCGTAGCATAATATGAACTCATTTATAAAAGCTTTTTCTTCATATTAGCGTTTTATAAGTTTAAATTCGGGTAGTACCTACCCGTTAAGTTCATACTTAGTAGCTAATATACAATTCAACTACTACAATTCTATATGAAAAACTGATTATAATAATATTTTGCGTTCAAACTTTTATACAATATTTTACAAACTTACAATACCGCTTATTTTACATAAAGCATGAAATATAGCACACAATAACTTTGATACAAGATAGTTGTGAAGATAATTCTAGCTAATACACCAGTCGTTCAGCAAAGGCAATAAAGACACGTAATTCATACGTCCAGAAACAAGTCATGCATTCTGGTTTTACTAGGACTACTTCCCATCCTTGGTCTTGTGCAACATAACCGTTATGGCCGTTGATAAGACAGCGTGTTGTAACGTCATCAAAGGGACGAGGGTTACGTAATGTCCAACAGTCCCGTAATAATCTAAAAACCTCATTTCTTACCCCAATTACCGACTCTGTCACTTGTGGAAACGTTTTGTTTAATAGTTGTAGCCCGATGTTCTTGTTCTCACTTTGGTGAGAAGCGAACATTACTAATCCGTAAGCATAACATGCTTCTTTATGTTGCATGTTAGCCGCTTTTTCTAAATCACGAAGTCCAATATTCGGATATATTGAGTCAAAATAATTTCTTAACCCGTTGCGTAAAATAGCATTTGGGTTCCCCGCAATATATGCGTCAAAGTAAACACATCGTAACTTATGGGTTTCCCAATGTGATATCCCCCATCTTTCAAATGAAAGTCTCTTATAAACCAAGACATTCTTGGAACGTTCTTCGAATGTCTTACAAACTGATCTCGCCTTAAATAGTTGTGCCGAAGAATTCTGGCCGACTCTAGACAAGATTTCATCAATCATGTCTCCGGGTAGGTCTCTTAAAATATTGGGTTGTCTATCCATTTTGTGTTTTTAAACTGTAAAATAGACAAGAGTTAGATTCATAAAAAAAATACTTATTAATACAAGCAATTTTTACATATATCATAAAGCATAAGAACACTATATTCCATATATTACACTACACGAATACAACTATCTTATTCCGACTCGCTCGTTTCTTCTTCTTCGATTTTGGTTCGTTTTGCCAAGTTTCTAGGGATATATGATGTTCCCCTAATACGAGCCGTCGTTGTCCACATTGGTTTAGAAAAACCTGGTGGTTTAGAGGTTCCCGGGTCATTGTTACAACTTAAGGACTTCGGGGGTTGACGATACATATAAAGTTCATCGGGGTTGGAATTAGATTTCTCTATTTTTATGCCCTTTCCCTTATTATTTTCTTTTGCCTTTTTAAATTCAGTTGGGGTAATTTCTATAACATCATCGGAATTCTCGTCGAAATCCGATTCATCGGAGAATTGGTAATCCTCCCAATATTTTGCTTCCTTGGCGGAAACACCATTGACCATAATTAACTTTGGTCGGTTGGTTGAGGATTTTCTTTTACTTAACCGTTTTATTATTTCCCCCACCGGTTCTATTTCTTCATCCGGTTCCGATTCTTCTTCCGGTTCCGATTCTTCTTCCGGTTCCGACTCTTCTTCCGGTTCCTCTTCGGGAACTTGTGAATCAGTCCACAAATCATTCCAATTTACATTTGACTCTTCATTATTATTAGGTGAGTCAATGGGACTTGTTCTAGAGGTAGACATCTATCACATAATATCAAACACGTTAAGAGATTAATATATCACATAATATTCATATATTAAAAATATATAGTTTCCAACAAAAATGTTAAGCAATCATTTTTAAAGAAAACACGGTCGAAGTCCAGACTCACTAATGCATCCTAACAAACTCGATAAGACACACTAATGCAAATTTTCTGGTTCTCTAAGACCAACGCTCGGATACCAACTGAAATGTCCCGTTCTTATTGATTAAAAACGTTCCATATTAATTGATTTCGTTGCGAGGTTTTGACCTCTATATGAGACGTTTTTCAAAGACTGCATTCATTTTTAAACAAACCATAACCTTTATTTCATCAATAAAGGTTTAAAAAGCTTTACGTAGATTATCAAATAATGATAATCTAAAATATCCTGTTTACACACGACCATTACATAATGGTTTACAATACAAATATGTTACAACAAAATAAGTTTCTTGAATGCAGTTTTTACACAATATCATACAAGCATGGACTCCAAATCTTGTCCTTATTTAAGTATGCGACAGCGGAAGCTCTTAATAATCACCTGAGAATAAACATGCTTAAAACGTCAACAAAAATGTTGGTGAGTTATAGGTTTAACCTATATATATCAAATCGTAACAATAGACCACAAGATTTCATATTTCAATACACATCCCATACATAGAGATAAAAATCATTCATATGGTGAACACCTGGTAACCGACAATAACAAGATGCATATATAAGAATATCCCCATCATTCCGGGACACCCTTCGGATATGATATAAATTTCGAAGTACTAAAGCATCCGGTACTTTGGATGGGGTTTGTTAGGCCCAATAGATCTATCTTTAGGATTCGCGTCAATTAGGGTGTCTGTTCCCTAATTCTTAGATTACCAGACTTAATAAAAAGGGGCATATTCGATTTCGATAATTCAACCATAGAATGTAGTTTCACGTACTTGTGTCTATTTTGTAAATCATTTAAAAAACCTGCATGTATTCTCATCCCAAAAATATTAGATTTTAAAAGTGGGACTATAACTCACTTTCACAGATTTTTTACTTCGTCGGGAAGTAAGACTTGGCCACTGGTTGATTCACGAACCTATAACAATATATACATATATATCAAAGTATGTTCAAAATATATTTACAACACTTTTAATATATTTTGATGTTTTAAGTTTATTAAGTCAGCTGTCCTCGTTAGTAACCTACAACTAGTTGTCCACAGTTAGATGTACAGAAATAAATCGATAAATATTATCTTGAATCAATCCACGACCCAGTGTATACGTATCTCAGTATTGATCACAACTCAAACTATATATATTTTGGAATCAACCTCAACCCTGTATAGCTAACTCCAACATTCACATATAGAGTGTCTATGGTTGTTCCGAAATATATATAGATGTGTCGACATGATAGGTCGAAACATTGTATACGTGTCTATGGTATCTCAAGATTACATAATATATAATACAAGTTGATTAAGTTATGGTTGGAATAGATTTGTTACCAATTTTCACGTAGCTAAAATGAGAAAAATTATCCAATCTTGTTTTACCCATAACTTCTTCATTTTAAATCCGTTTTGAGTGAATCAAATTGCTATGGTTTCATATTGAACTCTATTTTATGAATCTAAACAAAAAAAGTATAGGTTTCTAGTCGGAAAAATAAGTTACAAGTCGTTTTTGTAAAGGTAGTCATTTCAGTCGAAAGAACGACGTCTAGATGACCATTTTAGAAAACATACTTCCACTTTGAGTTTAACCATAATTTTTGGATATAGTTTCATGTTCATAATAAAAATCATTTTCTCAGAATAACAACTTTTAAATCCAAGTTTATCATAGTTTTTAATTAACTAACCCAAAACAGCCCGCGGTGTTACTACGACGGCGTAAATCCGGTTTTACGGTGTTTTTCGTGTTTCCAGGTTTTAAATCATTAAGTTAGCATATCATATAGATATAGAACATGTGTTTAGTTGATTTTAAAAGTCAAGTTAGAAGGATTAACTTTTGTTTGCGAACAAGTTTAGAATTAACTAAACTATGTTCTAGTGATTACAAGTTTAAACCTTCGAATAAGATAGCTTTATATGTATGAATCGAATGATGTTATGAACATCATTACTACCTTAAGTTCCTTGGATGAACCTACTGGAAAAGAGAAAAATGGATCTAGCTTCAATGGATCCTTGGATGGCTCAAAGTTCTTGAAGCAAAATCATGACACGAAAACAAGTTCAAGTAAGATCATCATTTGAAATAAGATTGTTATAGTTATAGAAATTGAACCAAAGTTTGAATATGATTATTACCTGGTATTAGAATGATAACCTACTGTAAGAAACAAAGATTTCTTGAGGTTGGATGATCACCTTACAAGATTGGAAGTGAGCTAGCAAACTTGAAAGTATTCTTGATTTTATGAAACTAGAACTTTTGGAATTTATGAAGAACACTTAGAACTTGAAGATAGAACTTGAGAGAGTTCAATTAGATGAAGAAAATTGAAGAATGAAAGTGTTTGTAGGTGTTTTTGGTCGTTGGTGTATGGATTAGATATAAAGGATATGTAATTTTGTTTTCATGTAAATAAGTCATGAATGATTACTCATATTTTTGTAATCTTATGAGATATTTCATGCTAGTTGCCAAATGATGGTTCCCACATGTGTTAGGTGACTCACATGGGCTGCTAAGAGCTGATCATTGGAGTGTATATACCAATAGTACATACATCTAAAAGCTGTGTATTGTACGAGTACGAATACGGGTGCATACGAGTAGAATTGTTGATGAAACTGAACGAGAATGTAATTGTAAGCATTTTTGTTAAGTAGAAGTATTTTGATAAGTGTATTGAAGTCTTTCAAAAGTGTATAAATACATATTAAAACACTACATGTATATACATTTTAACTGAGTCGTTAAGTCATCGTTAGTCGTTACATGTAAGTGTTGTTTTGAAACCTTTAGGTTAACGATCTTGTTAAATGTTGTTAACCCAATGTTTATAATATCAAAAGAGATTTTAAATTATTATATTATCATGATATTATGATGTACGAATATCTCTTAATATGATATATATACATTAAATGTCGTTACAACGATAAACGTTACATATATGTCTCGTTTCAAAATCATTAAGTTAGTAGTCTTATTTTTACATATGTAGTTCATTGTTAATATAATTAATGATATGTTTACTTATCATAATATCATGTTAACTATATATATAACCATATATATGTCATCATATAGTTTTTTTACAAGTTTTAACGTTCGTGAATCACCGGTCAACTTGGGTGGTCAATTGTCTATATGAAACCTATTTCAATTAATCAAGTCTTAACAAGTTTGATTGCTTAACATGTTGGAAACATTTAATCATGTAAATATCAATCTCAATTAATATATATAAACATGGAAAAGTTCGGGTCACTACATATCACACATTGTTAATATACTTGGTGAGATACTTATTAATCATAATCTCATGTCAACCATATATATATGTCTATATATACCATAACATGTAGTTTTTACAATTTTGTAACGTTCGTGAATCGCCGGTCAACTTGGGTGATCAATTGTCTATATGAAACTTATTTCATTTAATCAAGTCTTAACAAGTTTGATTGCTTAACACGTTGAAAACATTTAGTCATGTAAATATCAATCTCAATTAATATATATATACATGGAAAAGTTCGGGTCACTACAAAATTCTTCAAGTTTCTTCTATGTCTTCATCAAATATATTTAGCTTCATTCCTCTCTTTGTGCAACATAAAGCTGCTTGAAAAGTCAATATGGTCTAGTGGCTTTCAATACAGCATCTTCTTTTCCAATGGATGAAACGTCCAGCTAAAAAAACAAAAATGACCTATAAGAGACATATATTAGAGTTCAACCTTCATTCATCAAATTATATGAAAAGAGCTCATTTTCAATTTTTATTAACTGCCCGAGGCCTACCTACGTTCTGTGAGGTCCTTCCAATACTGAACAAAAATTAGGGTCAACACTACTAATTCTCTATATACACATATGGCTTCTGTCTGTTAAGTTGATCTTCATTAGCCATAAATTTCTGAACATGTGCTTTCCAATCCCAAATTCTTCAACAATTATAGCAGGTGAGAAGAATTTTTTGAAGAAAGTCAAAGTTTAATCAATAGTCATTAATTATTCTAGCATAAATCCAGGTTTACCTTAATTTTTCTGCATCGAATGTAATCTCATTTTTCTCTATTTCTATATAACAACCCTCATTTTTTCATTCTGAATTTACTAATTTACCCTTAGGATTTCGTTTTCTTGTTATGTGCCTCATCATTAGGGTTGTTATCAAGACATATTAAATGCTTTATAAATAATCCTCGTAATTAAAAATTTGAAACCCTAAACTAAATAGTAATTAATAATCTAAACTCTAACCCTAAAGGTTTATTAGTATTATAAGCCCTAACCCTAATAATAAATTAACAATATAAACCTTAACCCTAGTGTTAATTAATTATTAACATTATGAACATATATGTAAATTATATTACTTTTGTTAATAGTTAATTTTATAACAAATACAATTATATAAATTAAAACTAATTAGAAGTAAATTTAAATTATTAAAGATGGGGACAAATAATGTAAACTAAATAAATACAACTTATTTAAATAAATGTAATCTTAATAATAACAAATAAAAAAATATAAAATATATATCTGTCGGGAAAAAAAATATAAACTTGATTAAGGAAACTAATCCTACTCTAATTCTAACTAGCATCCAAATCTTGATCAAACCTTGAACTTCAAGTAATTCAAGTGGAATTAGGAAACTGGAGATTAACTATAAAAGGCATCTAAGTTTTCTCTAAATTGCATCACAGAATAAACTCCAAAAACCTGCTGCATATTAGTCGACTTATCCAGCTTGGTTCCCTCTTTTTCTGTCGATAATACAGCCTCAAATCCTCTCAAGTTTATCGACTAAAAACCCTCCAAAACAGCCCTCCATTCGACCAAGAAACCTGCTAGTTTTTTTCTGCTGTAATCGCCTGCAATCCAGCCTTAATTCGGATTCAAACCTGCTGCTGTGTTGCTGCTATTTGTCGTGATCAAACAGCCCCAAATATTCCACTCTTGCTGCGTTTATTCTTCTGTTATCTTGCTGCAAGTCGACACCACAAACAACCCAGTTAATCGAATCAATTGTTGTTGTGTCTGCTGGTTTCTGTTCGTGATCAAGAGGACCCAAAAAGACCCCTCTTTTCGTTCGATTGTTGCTGCTACTGCAGTCTGTTTCTGCTTCATATCATCATCATCATTCTTGATCTCCAATCTTGCTAAGGTAGTCACAAAACCCTAGTTCAATCATTTCAATCATACATTTTATTCAATTACATTTAAGTTATCTATAAGTCTTATTCATAAGTATGACGTTACAAGTATTCAATTAGGTATGATTTATGTATGATCATGAATCTTGTGTAGATTATGAAGTTAAAAAGTTATGAATAAGGTTAAAGGATATAATGAAAGATTATGATTAATGATTAATAAGCGAGTTAAATAAATGAAGTATTATAATTATAAGATTAAAGTTGTTAATTATTGATCATGAACTAGTTATGAATATGATTAATAAGGTTGAGCATGATTGAATTAAAAGTATTATAAATAATTATTAAGATTAATGATTAAAGGTTTAGGAAGTTATGATGCTCATAAAACTAGTTGATAAGTTAAAGATTATGATTTTATGTATTAATAAATAATGAGATAATAATGATTAAGAGTTAAGATTATGAATGTTAATAAGTTAATAGGTCATGATTATGATTAGTGGGATTAGTTGTAAAATGTGAAAGTGTATTAGTAAATAATAATGAAGATGATATGCATACATGCATATGTATGTATGTACATATGTACATTGTGGATATATGAGTATGCGTATATGCAAATATATACATAGGTGTATATGTATGAGTATATATGCATGTATATGTACGTGTGTATGTATGTATGAATGTGTATTATGTAAGTTATATAAGGTTAGTAAATATAATAATAAAAGTAATAAGTATATATATATATATATGTATATATATATATATATATATATATGTATATATATATATATATATATATATATATATATATATATATATATATATATCATCCTACACTTATATATATGTAACACGTACACCTAATATATACATATATCACATAGCTATAAACATATATATGTATGAAAATAAATAAAGGATATAGGTATGTATGTATGTATGTATCACATAGGTGTATATCTATATATATAACATATAATGATAGGATTAGATAATAGTTGATTAATTAAAAAATAATAATACAATTAATAGTATAACTTATACACTTAATTATATAGTAACACTTAATTACACTAAATATATTATCACTATTATATATAACTAATAAGTACATTAATAACTTGTTAAGTGTATACACTTATAACGTGAAGGTTATAATTAAAGATAGCGTACAAAGACTACAAACATCATCGCTACTTATGGCCTAGGGTGATCCTTGGTACCATTATGGGACGCTTGTGGATCTCGAATGCCATGACTTAGATTCTGGTCAAGAGATCCTGGGCCGCTCGGTAACAATAGAACATTCGAGTGACTTGCATGTTAGCAACGAAGTTTGGGCAAGATTGTACAATATCTTTGTTAAGAATTGTAACCCGAACATTCTTAAATTAGAAGCTTACTATAAGTGGAAGCTTTCCATAAATAGTAAGTTTCCAAATATAGAAACTCTTGAGAAATAGTAACTTATCTCGAAAACGGTCACTGTTAATATAGTATGCTATATTAATAAACAAACTTTATGTCTATTAGACTTTAACTAATTAAACATTATATCACTAGGTTGAGATCTCCGATTACATACTCCGTTCATACTACTTGCGTGGAATTTCTTGCTTGCTATTAAGGTGAACTTCATAGCCCCTCTTTTTACTATTTCTTAACTGTTTTATAACTTTGGGGTGAGACATATGCTTGCTTTCAAACTGTTTTTTTACGCTTAGACACAAGTACATGAAAACTTTATTTTGATTAGTTCAAATTGTGCTAACATGCTTTGATTCATGCTAAATCCTTGCCATGATATCATTAGTTGCTGAAATTTTGGCAAGCTTAGTTATTGTGAATAGCGCTATTGAGAGTAACGTCTCTATCCGGATGACCGCTGGTTAATGGATACATAATAATGATTCAACGACACGAACGTGATGTGTTTAGGGTAACTTATGGTTAGTTTCGATATCATATACCTCAGCACTACTAACGAACTGATTAATCTTTATATAACTAAATCTTGTGGTCTAAAAACTTATTATGATTATTAAACCTATGATGTTCACTCAACCATCTTTGGTTGACACTTTAAGCATGTTTTGTCTCAGGTGAAGCTTGCTAAAGATTGTGTGCTATTTGGACTTTGCTATTTTTGGAGTCCGCATTTATACATTCATATTATTGCATTAAAACATTTATTGTAATGACTTAATACTTTCGGCTGCCTTAATACATTGGTTAAATTAAAAACGTCTCATATAGAGTTGTTATCGTTTATACATACTTGTGTTGTGATATTGTGAAGTCATATTTCCCCGGCCCTGTTTGGGGGTATGAAAGAGTGGTATCAGAGCCAGGTTGTTATAGAGAACTAGGTTTGCATTTTATGTGTGCATTATGTGTTAGTTAGGTGCCTTAGCAATCTATAGGTCTATAACCTTTCCTGTTTTAGTTTCTAGTGCTTTTTCCTCTTACATTTTATTCATGCTTTTGCGTCATCCTTAGAACCTACCTAATCATCCCTCTTTCTTTTCATTTAGGATGTCTCGCCTTAACCCGATCGTCATTTCTGACTCCGAGGGATCCGACTCCGAAAGATCTATTCGCACACCGAATTATGCACCCGTTTCCCCGCCATTATCACCAACTCACACCTATTATATTCCTGCTAGTCCACCACACTCCTCTCTTTTGGAAGAATCCCACGCTAATGCTAACTATGATAGGGATGACGAGGAGGAAGAGTTTATGGAAGAGATGATTGAAGAAGAAGAAGTTGAAGAGGAGCCTTCCGAGGAAGAACCCAAGGAAGAATCCAAGTCCGAACCCTCTGTTCAAAGCAATGGCAACAATGGAGTACCGCGAAATCTCTCGACTATTGGTTCACATCAAAATTTCATGAACTACCAGCCCCCTACATATAAGAGCACTGAAAGACCTGGGCTTAGAAATATGGAAATGGTTAATGCTGATCTCATAAGCTACACCAACAGATTTTAAGAATTTGCTCTCATGACTACTCCCGAGTATCTAGGGGTCCAATGCTACATCAGTGGATTGCCTGATGAAGTCCGAAGAGCTGTTATCTTGGAGAACCCAATCACTATACAAGAAGTCACTTGCATGGCAGGCTATTACATCAATGAACATAAGAAGAAAGAAGGTGCAAAAAGGAAGAGAGAAGGAATGGAGCAAGAAAATTCTAAAAGAAAATTCAACAAGATTTATAAGGGAAAATTCAACAAGTTGTATAAGGGAAAACGTCCTTATTGCAAAATATGTGAGAGACATCATGAAGGATGGTGTAAGGCCAAGTGCAAGAAGGTGGGTCATGTAGCCAAGAATTGTAGAGTTGTTATTTCATCAACCAAAACTCCAGCCACAAAGGCAAATGCAACCGTTCCTACTTGCTATAACTGCGGAGGAGCAGGGCATTTCAAAAATTAATGTTCGGATAAGAAGAAGAATGAAGAGGCACAATGAAGAGTTTTTGGAAACCACTAGAGTCATTTAAATTTATCATAGTGTTCTTTATGTTACCATTTATTACTTCTATATTTTGAAAGATTTCGTTAATTTTCTATAATACTCTGGTTATTTTCTTTAAAATGAATGAATGATGTTATTTTCTTTTCTTTCATTTTCCATTGAATCATTCACCTCGAAGAAGATGAATATTGACTAGATGACATAGTAGTAACCTTATGGAGTGATAAAAGTATGATTTAGAATAATATAACTACACTTGATCAACGTAGTTATATTATGATAAGTCATGCAGAAATCCTAATGGATCATAATGGAAATAAGATTTGATCAACCTTAGGACCATTGTGTACCATTACCTACTCCTTATCACTATATTGTTAACTAAAAATATCAACCCTAAATATCATATTATCCTTCACTTGTAAAATTATCCACGCCGGTGCTGCACCTATTGCATCAGTATCATACCGCTTAGCTCCATCCGAAATGAAGGAATGATCCAATCAATTCCAAGGATTTTTGGAGAATGGTTTCATTCGTCCTAGCTTGCCTCCGTGGGGAGCACCTGTGACGCCCCGTACTAAATCAACATGTACGGACCATCAACAACAGGATCATTACAAGGTCAAACTCTATATGCGTTTTCAAAACAAGTTTGCATTCATGATAAAAGGTGACGTCTTAACTAACATCAAATGTTTTACATCAAAAGTATGCTTCTATGAATAGAAGCAAATATAATAGTACGTGACCCTTAGGTCGTTACAAATCATAGTTTCAAAAGTATTAAAGTTTGAATGCAAGATAAAGTAGTTCATGCGGTGACATCTCTAGTAAAGCACAGCGGAAGTCTATGGGGCATGACTAGTACACAGTGGAAGCAACCTTAAGCACCTGAGAAAAACATGCTTAAAAACGTCAACACAAAGGTTGGTGAGCTATAGTTTAAGTATAACAGTATGTAAGGTAGGCCACGTGATTTCAGTGCTACAAATAGCGTTTCAAAACAGTATGATAAAGTATATGTTTAACCGTGGGCACTTGGTAACTAACTTAACGTTTATAACCCCCTGAAAGTACACTTGGCAAGTGCGTATGTTTACGAAGTATTAAACACCCGTTAAATGCTAGCGCTACTAGCCTGAGTGGGGATGTCAAACCCTATGGATCCATATCTAAGATTCGCGTTCACCGGTTCAAAAACCAATGACTAAACGTTACCAAGCTAAAGGGAATGTTTATGCCATTGTATAACCCACACATATATAAAGTTTAAGTACTTGTTCCTAGTATGTAAAACGTAAAATGCGCATGTATTATCAGTTCCCAAAATAGTTAAAGTAAAAAGGGATGCTATAACTCACAGTGGTAAAGTAGTGGTAAAGTCGAGTCTGGAAGTAAGCAAGTACCTAGGTCCGGAAAGTCCTCAACCTAAGTCAAATAGTACTAAGTCAGTAAATCATCCCAATAGGTTTAAAAGTATGTAAATTAGGTCTTAAGGGTCATCATCAATCATCATCAAACAAAAGGTGTAAAGTAAGTTTCGTTTATGAAAGAAGTTTAAAACAAAGGCTGACTTGGATCAGTCACCACGGCCTCTATACCTACTTAAATAAGGTGAGACCAGTGGCCATGTATCCGTATATGAGTCCTTTATTTGTGGTAAAAATTACAGAAGCAAACTTGTCTTCGTTTGACCGTGGCGACGATCTAAGTGCGAGTAGGTCAGAATTTTCAGCACAACGTTAAAAGGACATAGTGACGATCGGAGGGCCATAAATCCTAAACCGCAACTCGGATTAAAGTGTCCTAAATGAAAAGTTATCTACTAGAACAGAGCTAACTGAAAATCATCTTTAAAGTAGCCCAGGTTGTACTGATCAGACCCAGAAACAGTAAACAGTAGGTTCCGGTGGTTCTTGGTGCTCGATGCTTATCACGGTTCTCATCCTTGATGCATATAGCTTCAAGTGTACAACTGTAATACCCCGTCCTTATCCACCTGGACGAAGTTATCAACATTTTGTCCCATTGCGATGATCGAATCCAAGTAATGTCCTTAAAATGAGCAAATGCACAGCGGAAGACTTCTTTCATACCTGAGAATAAACATGCTTAAAACTGTCAACCAAAAGGTTGGTGAGTTCATAGGTTTATCATAACAATTATTTCAATATCTTAATAGACCACAAGATTTCATAATCATAAACATAATACACTCGCAAGTGTATGTAAAGCATTCTAAGTGGTTGAGCACTTGGTAACCATACTTAACATTTAATCAACATCGCATATTCCCTTTATTATGAAATCTCACTACACCGTACCAAGTGTAGTCACCGAAATGAAGTACTGTGCAACCGTTGAATACTGGTCGTCCAGTCCGGTTGGGGTTGTCAGGCCCGATAGATCTATCAACAGGATTCGCGTTTACAATACCAATGTAAATATTAGTTACCAAGCTACAGGGAAATATGCCAGTGGTACAACTCAACGTAGAATATATTTTAAGTACTTGTGTCTATTTCGTAAACATTTATAAAAAGTAGCGCACGTATTCTCAGCCCAAAAATATATATTGCAAAGGCAATTAAAAAGGGAGCAAATGAAACTCACCATACTGTATTTTGTAGTAAAAATACATAGGACGATATTGAAAAAGTATAGGGTTGGCCTTGGATTCACGAACCTATATCATTTATATATATATTAACACATATAATTGTAGTCGGATAAATTTATTCTTAATTTATATATCTTATATATTTAATTTGTAATAATTGTATTCTTATTTTAGAAAATATTTATTTGTTATAATAATATTGTTAATATGAAAATAATAATAATAATATTTTGTTATTATATTAATATAGATGTTAATAAATAATAATTCTAATCATAATAATAATAATGATAATAATATTGATAATTCTATTAAGGATAATAATAATGATAGTTTTAATAAAATTAATAATTTTGATAATTTTAATTATAATGATACTTTTAATAAAAATGATAATAATAATAATAATAATAATAATAATAATAATAATAATAATAATAATAATGAAATAATAATAATAAAGATAACTACCTCAAAGAATTTGGCCTAAAAATAATGCCCACGCCCGGGCTCGAACCCGCGACGTCCCGCTAACCCGATAATACTCCTAAAAATAAAACACCGTTGTCAAGGCTCGAACCCGAGACCTCTTGTATAACACCAATCATTACGTTTCTTGATCTATACCCGGTTTAATTCTATTTAATTCTTATTATTTCAGTTTCCTTTTTCTTCTTCAATTTAAGATCATAACATCACCATTAACATTATTCCATAATTCATGATCATTAACATCTTCAAATTATTATCATAACCTCATTATTATAATCATAATCATCTATCATCATCATCTTTCGGTTACCATTTTAATATTATGATATCATCATCGTCATAAGGTACCATATCATCATCAAACAGTATTATCATTTCGCCATCATCAAACATCACGTAAACCTCACTTCATCTTGCTCATCATCATATATCAAATGATGCAAATTTTGATGCTGTTACCGAACAGGAACAAACAAAAGAAAAGAAAATGTTGGGCTTTGCATGTTAATGGCCCAATTTCTAATCCCTTGAAGAAATGCAAAGATGAAGGCCCAACCAAAATATTATATATACGGTCCACTTGTCAAAAGTATGTCACGGCTAAAAAAAATCCAGCTCGTCACTAGGAAGAAATAGGATTCGATTTCATAAATTATCCCATCAAAGCTTTATTTATTTAAATCAATCCTGACCCCCCTTAATTATTCTAATCATTTTCCTCACCAACTTGTATCCACTAACCCTTTTTAATATTATTTTCGTTAGATGATAATGGTGGGTTTGTTAATTGGAACAATAAACAAATTCATGGTGTAAGTTAACTCAAAACAGAAAACAGTAGCGTCGTATTTGTGGGTTGAGGTTCTTGGTTGTAGTTATGGTGGTGAGGTTGTGGTGAAGGTGGTTATTTACGACTGTGGGATAGCGACGATTAGGGTGGTGATGGAGGTGATGATTAGATGATGGTTTATGGTGGTTTACGAGAAGAAAAAAAACGAAAAAAAAATAAAGAACACGGTGGTCGAAAGTTTAAAGGTTTCAAGGTGGTGATCGGTTTTGCAGTAAACCCAAGGTGGTGAAGTTAAAGTTTGAAGGTGACCTTGTTGGTGATTTAATGATGGTTGTTATGGTATGGTGGTTCCTGGTTATGGTAATGGTGTTTGTCCGAAACCGAAACAACGAAGACAATTGTAGCAGTAGCTCGTGATTAGTCATGGTTGGGTGATGGTGATCGTATGAAAATAGGAAACATGAATTATACCTAATAGCCGAGTGTAGTAGTAAGGTTGTCTAAATGGAGATTTGTTGATGAGTTTGATCTTGATGCTTTTAGTGTCATAACTCTTTATTTGTGAAGTGAGTGTTTTTATGGGTTTTGTTTCCTTGGCTTTTTCATTTGATTGTTTAGAGCGAGCAACGCATGATAGCAAGCAGAAACAATGATTTCAAAGGGATAGAGTAATGGTGGTGTGAACCATTTAAATTCCACGATGATGTACAAGAAAGAACAATGGAGATGATCTCGTAGTGGATCACGATCATAATCATAAAGATGGTGCAGGTGATTGTTGAAGAAGATGGGTGGTGGTTGATGTTTGAAGTTTGATAATAAAAAGAAAGAAACATGAAAGAAAAGAAATGCAAGTGGACGTGTAGTTATATCTCAATATGCAGTGTATTTATTATCAATGTAGATATTTATGTGCTACCTAGTGGAAGGATGAAGACAATCAACAAACACTGATTTCAATATTCAAACAGTGATCGATTAATAATAATAATAATATAATAATAATCATTATTTATTAATCAATTGATTCATGAACGTGCATAAATATAATTCGCAAAAAGTGATCAATCAAACTCTCAATTAACTATAGTAATTCAATCATAATAATTTAATCACAATTTGAGTGATTCCCTTTACGGTTAAACGTTTCAATCTATTGAAAACATAAATCATTAATTTTAATAATAATAATATAATAATTATAATATAATTTAAAATATAAACGTGTAATGAGCTAGCCGTCATCATTTACGGACTAAATTTCGTGATCCGTTGTTAATCATTAGTGGATGAAAGTACTCAGAAAATCCTAAATTTTTACATAATTAATTTTAATAGCAATAACATATAATATTTCAAATTATATTTTCAATTTATTATATATATAAATATTTAAACATATACATATCTATTTGTAACTAATTGTTCGTGAATCGCCGAGAACAGCCGAAGGTCAAATGGATATATGAAACAGTTCAAAAATTTTGTGACGCAACCTAACAGACTTTGCTTATCGTGAAAGGACCCGTTCATATACATTATAAACGATTCACAATAGTTGATTACATTGCGAGGTATTTGACCTCTATATGATACATTTTACAAACATTGCATTCGTTTTTAAAAGACAATCTTTCTTTACATCAAAAATTGACAGGCATGCATACCATTTCATAATATCCACTATCCAACTATAAATTGATTTAATAATAATCTTTGATGAACTCAATGACTCGAATGCAACGTTCTTCGAAATATGCTATGAAAGACTCCAAGTAATATCTTTAAAATGAGCAAATGCACAGCGGAAGATTTCTTTAACACCTGAGAATAAACATGCTTTAAAGTGTTAACCAAAAGGTTGGTGAGTTCATTAGTTTATCATAATCATTTATTTCTATCATTTTAATAGACCACAAGAATTTCATTTCCAGTTCTCATAAATATACGTCACATGCATAGAGACAAAAATAATCATTCATATGGTGAACACCTGGTAACCGACATTAACTAGATACATATAAGAATATCCCCTATCATTCCGGGATCCTCCTTCGGACATGATATAAATTTTGAAGTACTAAAGCATCCGGTACTTTGGATGGGGTTTGTTAGGCCCAATAGATCTATCTTTAGGATTCGCGTCAATTAGGGTGTCTGTTCCCTAATTCTTAGATTGCCAGACTTAATAAAAATGGGCATATTCGATTTCGATAATTCAACCATAGAATGTAGTTTCACGTACTTGTGTCTATTTTGTAAATCATTTATAAAACCTGCATGTATTCTCATCCCAAAAATATTAGATTTTAAAAGTGGGACTATAACTCACGCATATAAATATTGTAAAACAGTTAATAAAGCATTTGCATGTATTCTCAGCCCAAAAATGTAATGAGTAAAAAGGGAGAAAATGAAACTCACCATACTGTATTTCGTAGTAAAAATACATATAACGTCATTGAACAAGTGCAAGGTTGGCCTCGGATTCACGAACCTAAATTAATTATATATATTTATGTGTTGGTCAATATTTGTCTAACAAATTAGGTCAAGTCAACATGACTAATATATAGTTTGACTCAATATGCAAAAGTCAACAAAAGTAAATTTGACTCAAAATAATTTCCAAAAATCTATACATGACTAATATATAGTTTAAATATCGTCGTTTTATATTTTTAAATATTTTTAAAAGATTTATTAGAGTAAATAATATAATCTATTTATTAATAAATAAAATTTTATATTAAATTTATATAATAAAATATACTTTTATATATATTTAAGTAATAAAATTTATAGGGTTCATTTAATATCATAAAGATAATATGATAGGTATTATTAAAGTAAGTTATTACACGTTGTAAAATATGTTTGTATCACATATTTATTTGATAAAATAATATCTATAATGATAGTAAGTAAAAGTTGTATTATTTTGTAATAATAATTATTATTATAAAAATATCAATATTTATAATTACTAAGATAAAATTATGATAAAACGATAATTCTAATTATGATAACTTTAATATTTACGATAATTTTTAATATTATCTTTAAAATAATAATTCTATTTAAAATAATAATAATACTGATATTTTATAGTAACAATGACATTTCTATTAAAATGATAATTTTTGTTAAAATGATAGTTTTAATACTAATGATACTTTTAATAATAATAGTAATGATAAAAATAATAAGAACGATAATTTTATGTAAATAAATATCCAATAATATTTTAATTTCATCATGAAACTCTAACCCATTATTTCCTAATCGTTTCGTTTAATAGCTTGTAATCGTCTATTATATCGTGTTCATAATAATGATAATAATAGTAATCAAAATAATTAGGTGTTACAAATATTTGTTTTAATTACACTAATATTAATAATGATAGTTACTATAACATTATTAACGATAATACTGATAATTATCTTAATGATAATATAGTAATAATAATAATAACAATAACAATGACTATTTTTAAATAATGATATATATATTAATAATGATAATAATAATAATAATACCAATAATAATAATAATAATAATAATAATAATAATAATAATTGGATAATAATAATAATACTAATTATAACTTTAACGATAATAACGATAGTAAAAAAAATAACAATTTTTAATGATAAATCCCTTTTATTGATAAAGATAATAATAATGATAATAATAAGATAAAACTAGAACGACGATAAAAACGACGATAATAATAATAATCATTTTTAATAAAAATATCGAAAATTCAATTGATTATAACTTCTAATCCGTTCATCGAAACCATTCGATATCTAAAGGAAAAGTTCTTAATTTTTCGCTAGCTTTCCAAGGACATGCATATCTTATACCTTATCTCAACCGCAAGTGTAACTAATTCAAGATTCAACCTAACTTGTCTAAGGGCAATATCAAAAGTACAAGCATGCATAATCCTAAATACTCGAGCACTAGTCAGGGATACACTATTAGTATGTAAAAGTTAAATTATGAGTACTCACGTATCAATATTGAGATTCAATATTGCAGGAAACGTACGTAGACGCAACAGAAATGATAAACACTATATTGACCTCACGAGCATACCCGTGAACCATACTCAATCACCTCCATAGCTATAACCCATAATTTTCTTAATCCTATCCTACTCGAAAAACAATTTCGAAATCACTCGGACAGCACTCCGTCGTAATATTTTATGTATACTAATAATATCTTGAAATAATACGGAGTAAATATTTATATGTAAATCGATTGAGAGAGTTTAGAGAAAAATATTTTCAAGTTTCTATGAAATAATGAAACCTATTAAATTCTATTTATAATAGATTTTTGAATTATTAAAGTGAATTATTAAAGTATGAATTATTAAAGTGAATTATTAAAGTATGAATTATTAAAGTGAATTATTAAAGTATGAATTATTAAAGTGAATTATTAAAGTATGAATTATTAAAGTGAATTATTAAAGTGTGAATTATTAAAGTGAATTATTAAAGTTAAAGTAAAGTAAAAATAAAGTAAAGGTAAAGTTTAAGTATAGTAAAAGTATAAAACTATGTACGTATAATACACGTATAAATATATATAATATTAATTTAAATTATTATATATATTTAATAAAATAAAATATAAATATCGTTATCTTTATCATACTAGTTAAGTAATGAGTTGTCAAAAGTGGTTCTAGATATTTATAAAAGTTATATACGTTTTAATAATAAAGTTCTTTTTAAACTGAAAACGTTTTTGTACGTTTGAAACTAAATAGATCAATCGAGTCTTTATGAGATTCAATCTTCCACTATCCTTTGTCTAGTTCTCAATGATTGACAATTTGTTCTTATTTATAAATCACTTTACCATTTTCCGAATATTGTTAAAATAGAAAGACTTCTCAAATCAACGTGGGCCTTTCAACAGAGACTTGTAATCATAATTCAATATATCAGATAATTCAATCATTTGATCTTATCTTCTAATTCCATTGATAAACATTTTGAAACAGATACAATCATATAAAGTATTTAATCTAATATTTTGTTTACGTTTCAAGTTATAACATATATACACATATACATATATAATCATATTCGTTTAATGGTTCGTGAATCGTTGGAACTTGGTCGAGGTTGAATGAATGTATGAACATAGTTTAAAATTCTTGAAATTTAACTTAACAAATATTGCTTATCGTGTCGGAAACATATAAAGATTAAAGTTTAAATTTGGTTGGAAATTTCCGGGTTGTCACATATCGTGTCAAAGATATTAAATCGTATCGAGAGTTTCGTTCAAAATTAGTCGAAATTTTCCGGGTCGTGACAGTACCTACCCGTTAAAGAAATTTCGTCCCAAAATTTGAGTGAGGTCGTCATGGCTAACAATAAAATTGTTTTTATGACGAATATGAGTTGATAATTAGAGTTTTATCATTATTGATTAATATAGATAACACGATTTGATCATGTGAAGTGTACGAGTGAAGCTATCACAGAAGGGTGAGATAGGGATTTAACTTTCTGACGTAGTTATGGTGGATTTTCGAAATTTCAGGGATTTAAGAAAATCTTTGAAATCTAATAGATTTGATTCTTCTGCGAATAAGGAGATTAAGATCTCTATGATTAAATACGGTTATCTGCCTCGATTACTCTGTCAGATATTTTCATTATAAATTAAACCTTGTCGTTTCACTATTCTCACCACTTCTTTACTCAATCCTAAATTCAAAAGATTGTGAGAATGCTTAATCCAGTTCTGATTCTTGTTCTTATCCTCACTATCGCAACAATCATTCTCCTTTTCCAATTACCACCGGAGGAATCTGTTTTCTTCTACTTCGTCCTTGGGACTATAATATTTTTAATTCTCCCGTGTCTTTATGTTGCGATAAACAGTGATATACACGGTTTGTAATTCCTGTGTTTGTGATCAGCTTTATAATGGTCTAGAATTCGTAGATATAGAGTTTCGAATGATTATAATGTTCTAAGCAGGGTGGAACGTGATAACACGATTTGATTTTCAAATTTATCAAAATTACAGAAAATAAACTATCAAGAATACATTTTCTTGATATGTTCAGAAATTAAGTAGAATGAAAGAGTTATGTAACATGGCACATGATGTCGTTATGATCTGTGAATCATCACGTTCCATTAGAAACTCAGCATGACTTACTGTAATATAATCACGTTGGCTGGGCGTCATTATATTATACTAACCCATGCTTCAATTCCCAACACTTCTCCAAAATTCATTCATTTTTTTTTATACTTAGATTTTACGGAAGTTTCCAATATAATGGCATACAGAAAGCACGAAGAGGTAGATAATTTCGGACAAGAATATTTATGAAAATATCCTCAGAAATATCGAAGATATTTATGATGATATTTTGAAATTTCTAAGTTCGAAGATTGGTGAAGAAAAGTTTTTCGCAAGATTTTAACATGACTTCGGAGTAAGATTTTCTCTAAGGATTTCAGCGGATCCAGAATTACCTGGATTCTTTGAATATAGAGTTTGGTCCTTGTTTTTGTCCTTGGTCTCCTACATGGTTATCTCAATCCGTTTTTTAGTACCAAATTTTCTATCGAGCGTTCTCAACACTCCATTCTTTATCATCAAACTTTTGGCCGTTTAGACCCTCTACCATTTTTCTGTTTCCTCTGCATTTAATGCTACGAAATCTGAATCATCGGTTATCAATCCGAAGTGGTTTCAGGAGAATTGTGTTTTTAGATGATTAAACGCTGGTGGTAAAATGGTGGAATATGAAAGGTTCCCTGGTAATAATAAAGAGCGCACATATATATCAAAGTTATAATAAGATTGTTTCGAATGAAAAGTCGATGTTGACTTGCTGGAGCTGTGACAAAATTTGGTTATTTTGAAAAAAATCTGCGAAGTTATTTTGGGTAATAATAACACTAAAGAAATTAGCACAGCTACGTATTAAACGTTTACTCAGTTTCCGAGGGTTTTTCAGGTGCATAACCATATGCATCAATCTTTTCTTCTGTAGATGAAGTGCGGCTGGTTCATCCTCTCAATCGAGGTGTTTTCAAGAATCATGAAGGATTTGAACACAGATTGGAATTATCAAAATACAAATGAGGTTTAGAATGAAATCATGTGGCAAACTTGGAGAATTGTTTAGTTTCATATGTTATAATCAATATTTTAATTCATTTTAATTGTCCAAAGTTAGCAGTCCAATAGTCCAATGAATTCATATATAATTTAATATATAATTAATTAATATGTATCGTGACCCGTGTACCGGTCTCAGTATTGATCACAACTCAAACCATATATATATATTTTGGAATCAACTCCAACCCTGTATAGCCAACTTCAACCCTGTATAGCCAACTTCAACATTCACATATAGAGTGTCTATGGTTGTTCCAAGATAAATATATAGATGGGTCAATATGATATGTCGAAACCTTGTATACGTGTCCCGTTATTTAAAGTGCGTAAAATAAATACAGAAATTAAATGACGATAAATAAAATTGTGAGAATGTAATTTGCGAGAATGTAAATTGCGAGAATGTAAATTGCGAGAATATAAATTGCGAGAATGTAAATTGCGAGAATATAAATTGCGAGAATGTAAATTGCGATAATTAAATTGCGATAAATAAAATGTAACCAGTTAGCTAGGAACAGTTAGCGTGGATTCTTAACAATATTTCAATTAGTTAGTTCATTTGTTTCTAACAAATTTTACTTTGTCCGATGTTTTCTTCATTATGCCACTTGTTGGATTCTGATAGGTCAAAATCCAAATATGAAATTGAACGAAAATGGATTATGTGATGAACGGATACGTATATCTATGGATATAAGTAGAATAGTAAATGATTGTTGAATCAGATTCGAAGAATGTACAGTGTAACTTATTAATGTGAAATCTAAATATTCCTCGGGTATTACCTACCCGTTAAAATATTTTCACCATTAACAGTTTGTACAAAAGAATTTTTAATTACAATCTTTATGAAAATATACATACATATATATTTTCTTCAGATGTAATAATGGATTTAATGAGTTAATATGATATTAATCTCATTTGCTTTACGGCTAGAATTAGAGTACATAATCTCTAAAACATTAGAGATTATATAATCGCCATGTCGAGCGAAGATAATCGATGTAGAACGATATGTAGAACGAAGATAAAGTAGATAATACGATACGTAGAACGATGATTATGCTCGAGGTATAGATTGTGATGTTGAGACATGTGACGTTGAAACTTGGGTTGTTGGTGGTACTGGTGTCGATGTTGGTGGTACTATTGGTGCCGGTGATGTTGATGGAGCTGTTAAGTTTTGCACCATATTCTCCAAAGCCACTACTCGAGCGCGAATCTCGTTAACTTCTTCTATTATTCCGGGATGATTGTCGGTTGGAACGAGCGGATGAATAAGGTCTAGAATTGTGGATAGAATATAATCGTGGCGAGATATTCGGGAACTGAAGGTGAAAATGGTGTTTCGAACTGGTTCGCCGGTAAGTGTTTCAGGTTCTTCGCCGAGGGTGCAGGTTGGTGGGTGAAAAGGATCGCGTTCTTCTTGTCTCCATTGGTTAAGTCGACTACGAACCCATCAGATGAATTGGGGATGGATGATTGGTTGATTCATTCCGGTTACACTGCTTTCGGAGCTTGAGTGGGACTCCATATCGGAATCCGAGGAGCTTGAACTAGTGGTGAGTTCCATTTTGCTCGGTTAGATAAAGAGTTTTTGGTATGAAATGAATTTCGGATATCAGATGATATTCTAATTACATAGAATATCTATGTATAATACAGAAGATTCCGTAGATTATGAAAGGATTTAATGAAACGTGACAAATAAAGTCTACAGTAACAGATACGCTAAGATATGAATTTATCTGTACACTATCTATCAAATAAATGCAGAAAGTCGTGTCTAGACTTAGGAATGATAAGTAGGTAATTTTTCACTAGGAATGACAAACAATACTTATAATATGCAGCTAAGGTCGAAGTCCAGACTCGCTAATGCATCCTAACAACTATCAGTTAGACACATTAATGCAAGACCTGGTTCGCTAGGACCAACGCTCTGATACCACATGTAATACCCCGTCCTTATCCACCTGGACGAATTTATCAACATTTGGTCCCATTGCGATGATCGACTCCAAGTAATGTCCTTAAAATGAGCAAATGCACAGCGGAAGACTTCTTTCATACCTGAGAATAAACATGCTTAAAAGTGTCAACCAAAAGGTTGGTGAGTTCATAGGTTTATCATA
Source organism: Rutidosis leptorrhynchoides (assembly GCF_046630445.1). Lineage (NCBI taxonomy): Eukaryota > Viridiplantae > Streptophyta > Magnoliopsida > Asterales > Asteraceae > Rutidosis > Rutidosis leptorrhynchoides. The sequence goes on from NC_092337.1 coordinate 299,938,894, forward strand.
ACAATTATTTCAATAGCTTAATAGACCACAAGATTTCATAATCATAAACATAATACACTCGCAAGTGTATGTAAAGCATTCTAAGTGGTTGAGCACTTGGTAACCATACTTAACATTTAATCAACGTCGCATATTCCCTTTATTATGAAATCTCACTACACCGTACCAAGTGTAGTCACCGAAACGAAGTACTGTGCAACCGTTAAATACTGGTCGTCCAGTTCGGTTGGGGTTGTCAGGCCCGATAGATCTATCAACAGGATTCGCGTTTACAATACCAATGTAAATATTAGTTACCAAGCTACAGGGAAATATGCCAGTGGTACAACTCAACGTAGAATATATTTTAAGTACTTGTGTCTATTTTGTAAACATTTATAAAAAGCAGCGCATGTATTCTCAGCCCAAAAATATATATTGCAAAGGCAATTAAAAAGGGAGCAAATGAAACTCACCATACTGTATTTTGTAGTAAAAAAACATAGGACGATATTGAAAAAGTATAGGGTTGGCCTTGGATTCCCGAACCTATATCATTTATATATATATTAACACATCTAATTGTAGTCGGATAAATTTATTCTTAATTTATATATCTTATATATTTAATTTGTAATAATTGTATTCTTATTTTAGAAAATATTTATTTGTTATAATAATATTGTTAATATGAAAATAATAATAATAATATTTTGTTATTATATTAATATAGATATAGATGTTAATAAATAATAATGCTAATCATAATAATAATAATGATAATAATATTGATAATTCTATTAAGGATAATAATAATGATAGTTTTAATAAAAATAATAATTTTGATAATTTTAATTATAATGATACTTTTAATAAAAATGATAATAATAATAATAATAATAATAATAATAATAATAATAATAATAATAATAATAATAATGAAATAATAATAATAAAGATAACTACCTCAAAGAATTTGGCCTAAAAATAATGCCCACGCCCGGGCTCGAACCCGCGACGTCCCGTTAACCCGATAATACTCCTAAAAATAAAACACCGTTGTCAAGGCTCGAACCCGAGACCTCTTGTATAACACCAATCATTACGTTTCTTGATCTATACCCGGTTTAATTCTATTTAATTCTTATATTTCAGTTTCCTTTTTCTTCTTCAATTTAAGATCATAACATCACCATTAACATTATTCCATAATTCATGATCATTAACATCTTCAAATTATTATCATAACCTCATTATTATAATCATAATCATCTATCATCATCATCTTTCGGTTACCATTTTAATATTATGATATCATCATCGTCATAAGGTACCATATCATCATCAAACAGTATTATCATTTCGCCATCATCAAACATCACGTAAACCTCACTTCATCTTGCTCATCATCATATATCAAATGATGCGAATTTTGATGTTGTTACCGAACAGGAACAAACAAAAGAAAAGAAAACGTTGGGCTTTGCATGTTAATGGCCCAATTGCTAATCCCTTGAAGAAATGCAAAGATGAAGGCCCAACCAAAAGATTATATATACGGTCCACTTGTCAAAAGTATGTCACGGGTAAAAAAAAATCCAGCTCGTCACTAGGAAGAAATAGGATTCGATTTCATAAATTATCCCATCAAAGCTTTATTTATTTAAATCAATCCTGACCCCCCTTAATTATTCTAATCATTTTCCTCACCAACTTGTATCCACTAACCCTTTTTAATATTATTTTCGTTAGATGATAATGGTGGGTTTGTTAATTGGAACAATAAACAAATTCATGGTGTAAGTTAACTCAAAACAGAAAACAGTAGCGTCGTATTTGTGGGTTGAGGTTCTTGGTTGTAGTTATGGTGGTGAGGTTGTGGTGAAGGTGGTTATTTACGACTGTGGGATAGCGACGATTAGGGTGGTGATGGAGGTGATGATTAGATGATGGTTTATGGTGGTTTACGAGAAGAAGAAAAAAAAACGAAAAAAAAAGAAAGAACACGGTGGTCGAAAGTTTAAAGGTTTCAAGGTGGTGATCGGTTTTGCAGTAAACCCAAGGTGGTGAAGTTAAAGTTTGAAGGTGACCTTGTTGGTGATTTAATGATGGTTGTTATGGTATGGTGGTTCCTGGTTATGGTAATGGTGTTTGTCCGAAACCGAAACAACGAAGACAATTGTAGCAGTAGCTCGTGATTAGTCATGGTTGGGTGATGGTGATCGTATGAAAATAGGAAACATGAATTATACCTAATAGCCGAGTGTAGTAGTAAGGTTGTCAAAATGGAGATTTGTTGATGAGTTTGATCTTGATGCTTTTAGTGTCATAACTCTTTATTTGTGAAGTGAGTGTTTTTATGGGTTTTGTTTCCTTGGATTTTTCATTTGATTGTTTAGAGCGAGCAACGCATGATAGCAAGCAGAAACAACGATTTCAAAGGGATAGAGTAATGGTGGTGTGAACCGTTTAAATTCCACGATGATGTACAAGAAAGAACAATGGAGATGATCTCGTAGTGGATCACGATCATAATCATAAAGATGGTGCAGGTGATTGTTGAAGAAGATGGGTGGTGGTTGATGTTTGAAGTTTGATAATAAAAAGAAAGAAACATGAAAGAAAAGAAATGCAAGTGGACGTGTAGTTATATCTCAATATGCAGTGTATTTATTATCAATGTAGATATTTATGTGCTACCTAGTGGAAGGATGAAGACAATCAACAAACACTGATTTCAATATTCAAACAGTGATCGATTAATAATAATAATAATAATATAATAATAATCATTATTTATTAATCAATTGATTCATGAACGTGCATAAATATAATTCGCAAAAAGTGATCAATCAAACTCTCAATTAACTATAGTAATTCAATCATAATAATTTAATCACAATTTGAGTGATTCCCTTTACGGTTAAACGTTTCAATCTATTGAAAACATAAATCATTAATTTTAATAATAATAATATAATAATTATAATATAATTTAAAATATAAACGTGTAATGAGTTAGCCGTCATCATTTACGGACTGAATTTCGTGATCCGTTGTTAATCATTAGTGGATGAAAGTACTCAGAAAATCCTAAATTTTTACATAATTAATTTTAATAGCAATAACATATAATATTTCAAATTATATTTTCAATTTATTATATATATAAATATTTAAACATATACATATCTATTTGCAACTAATTGTTCGTGAATCGCCGAGAACAGCCGAAGGTCAAATGGATATATGAAACAGTTCAAAAATTTTGTGACGCAACCTAACAGACTTTGCTTATCGTGTCAAAGATATTAAATCGTATCGAGAGTTTTGTTCAAAATTAGTCGAAATTTTCTGGGTCATGACAACAACTCGTTAATGTGTTTGCATCATCTTAACCAAGGTTTGAGCATCATAACACTTGTGTAAGTCTAAGACATGTAGCACAACTCATTTAAGTGTTGCAAGTGTTTTGATGAACCAAAGTTACATCAAAGTCTTAGATTTAACACATACATGAAATATAAAAGTAATATGCTACAACTTGAAAGTAAACTAACTAATCAAGATCTTAAGATGTAGAACATAGTTCTTAGTGAGATCTTGAAGATCCAAGACCCAAAGGTCTAGATCTAAAGTTATTAAGTTAAATCTAACACAAGTGTATGAAGTTATAACTAAAAAGTTATACTTCCATGTTCTTGAACTTTTAAAGTTAACTTTTGTTCAAGAAAAATAAGATCAAAGTTAACTAATAACACTTGACCAACAACATCATGAATCATGAATTTAAAAAGTGCAAGAATGAAGTAATAAACTAAGTAAACAAGTAACTAGTTCATTGTTGTTCATACTTTAAAGATTCAAGCCAAAGTCTTGATCTTTAAGAAAGTAAACTTTAAGTTTACAAACATGAATTACAAGTATGATTTTACAACATATGAACTTACAATCTTTCAAACATTAAATGTAGATCATAAACTAGAGAGTTTAGTTCTTGTATGTCTTGTAAGAACAAGATGATATGAAGAATCAAAAATAATTAGTAAGTAAACAACAAAAAACTACAAGTAATTAAGTAACAAACATGAACAAGTATTAACAAGCAATTGATGTTGATATGAGAGTGTTTGATTTCGGTTTTTGGAGAGAAAAATTAAGGAAGAGTGAAGCTTGTAACTTACAAAGTTTAGAGAGAAAAGATGAGAGAAAAATGAAATGAAAGTTTGAAGTGTGAGTTTGAAATGAGAGAATGCAAGATAAAGTAATACAAAAAGTGAAACAAAAACTCCCTCCAAGGCCATTGTAGGCCGACGGTTTGCTCAAGGAATGGGGGGAGGGATTAGTCCACTAGTTCATGCAAGGTTATGGCTCAAAAGTTGGTTAATAGGTGTGCTTTCATGGGGATAAGGTGCAAGTAACATGTAACAAGTCTTTCATTACTAACTAAGCTAGTTTTTAAACCTTAATGGACTAGTTGTAACAAAAGACTCCTAGTTAATCCATTAATATAAGTATAGTGGGCTTCTAAGTCCATTAACACTAGCCCAAGTCCAAATAAATAATAACCCAAGTAAAAAGCCCAAGTAATTAACTAGTAACCATAGTTAATTAAAAATGATTAATAAAAATTAATCATGAATGCAAATAATGCTCGAAAATATTATTCGTGTAATGTACGTGTGACACAAAGACGTTTCGGGCATTTAAAGTCAAGTATGGTAACAAGTAAATGTATATAAACAATACATTCAATAAAACACAAGTATTAATAATAAATATTATTAATAAATAAATGTTGGAAAATCCAGGGTCGTTACATTACCCACCTGTTAAAGAAAATTTCGTCCCGAAATTTTAGGCTGAGGTAGATGGAGGAGTCGGGAAAAGGTGAGGATACTTCTGCATCATTTGATCCTCTCATTCCCAAGTAAACTCAGGTCCTCGTTTGGCATTCCATCGTACTCGGACGATCGAAATCTTGTTGCGTTTCAAAGTCTTGACCTCACGGTCCATAATTTCAACAGGCTCTTCCACGAAGTGGAGTTTATCGTCAATGGTAAGTTCTTCCCGTGGTATGATGAGTTCGGGTGCAGCAAGACACTTCTTCAAGTTTGACACGTGAAAGGTAGGATGAACTGAGCTTAATTGTGCTGGTAGATCCAAACGGTAAGCAACGGGTCCAACACGCTCCAAAATTTCAAAAGGACCAATGTATCGTAGGTTCAACTTTTCACGTTTTCCAAAACGAATCACGCCTTTCCAAGGTGCAACCTTCAACATTACACGGTCACCAACGTTAAATTCAAAGTCTTTACATTTAAGATCGGCATAACTCTTTTGACGATCGCGGGCAGTCTTAAGTCTCGCTTGAATCTGAGCAATCTTCTCCGTTGTTTCGTGTACTACCTCGGGTCCGGTGATTTGATTTTCGCCTACTTCGGCCCAACAAATAGGAGATCGGCACTTGCGGCCATACAACGCTTCAAAAGGTGCGGCATTAATACTCAAGTGATAACTGTTGTTGTAAGAAAATTCGACGAGTGGCAAATGCCTTTCCCAGGCCTTTCCGAAATCAATAACACATGCACGCAACATGTCCACCAAAGTCTGAATTGTTCGCTAGCTTTGCCCGTCGGTCTATGGGTGATAAGCAGTACTCATGTCGAGATGGGTTCCCATAGCTTCTTTCAAAGAACGCCAAAATCTAGAAGCAAAATGGGGATCGCGATCTGAGATGATCGATAAAGGTACACCATGACGAGATACAACCTCTTTGATGTATAGCTGAGCGAGTCTCTCCATCGAATCCGTTTCCTTCATAGCTAGGAAGTGTGCAGATTTGGTAAGGCAGTCAACAATAACCCAGATGGTATCGTATCCGCCCACCGTCTTTGGTAACTTAGTGATGAAATCCATCGTTATTCTTTCCCACTTCCGTTGCGGGATTTCCGATTACTGAAGTAATTGAGAGGGCCTCTGATGCTCGGCCTTAACTTTTCAGCAAGTCAAACACTTACCAACATAAGTTGCAATGTCCTTCTTAAGATTTGGCCACCAATACTGTTCCTTAAGATCGTTGTTCATTTTGCCCGGTCCGGGATGAATCGAATATCTCGACTTGTGGGCTTCATCAAGTATAAGGTTCCGTAGATCTCCATAAAGAGGTACCTAAATTCTTCCAGCATAACATCGGAGTCCAGACTCCCTAACCTCGAATCGAGAGACAAGAATGTTCAAATATTCATGAGGTATATTCTCCTTTTTGAGAGCCTCATCTTGGGCTACTCGGATCTGACTGTTGAAATTCGAATGAATGGTGATGTTCTGAGCCCTAACACGAAGAGGTTCCGTCCTCTCCTCTCGGCTTAAAGCGTCAGCTATAACATTGGCCTTGCCAGAATGATAGCGAAGTTCACAATCATAGTCGTTTAGCTTCTCGATCCATCGACGTTGTCTCATATTCAGTTGCTTCTGATCGAATATGCGTTGGAGGCTTTTGTGGTCGGTGAAGATGGTACTTTTAGTTCCATACAAATAGTGTCTCCACAATTTGAGCGCAAAGACAACGGCTCCAAGTTCAAGATCATGTGTAGTGTAGTTCCGCTCGTGAATCTTCAGTTGACGAGAAGCGTAGGCAATAACCTTTGATCTTTGCAACAGTACACAACCAAAACCACTTTTCAAAGCATCGCAATAAACGATGAAATCGTCACTGCCTTCAGGAAGAGATACGAAATTGCCCTTGTGAGTCAGCGCGGTCAAAGGACGCGTAATCAGAGAAAATCCTTCAATAAACCTTCGGTAGTAACCGGTGAGGCCTAGGAATTGGCGGATGTGAGTTGGGGTAGTGGGTGTCTCCCCCTTGCTGATAGCTTCAATCTTGGCGGGATCAAATTTGATACCCTGGTCGCTCACAACATGGCCCAGAAATTGGACTTCCTTCAACCAAAATTCACACTTGGAGAATTTGGCGTAAAGTTGTTCTTGCCTCAAGAGTTCAAGTACTAGCTGGAGGTGTTGCTCATGCTTTTCTTCGCGCTTGGAGTAGATGAGGATATCGTCTATGAAGACGATAACGAACTTATCCAGGTATGGTTTGCAGACACGATTCATGAGATCCATGAACACGGCAGGTGCGTTGGTTAAACCGAATGGTATCACAAGGAACTCATAATGACCATAACGGGTTCTGAATGCAGTCTTCATCACATCACTTTCCTTCACCCTCAACTGGTGATAACTGGATCGCAAATCGATCTTGGAATAAACGCTCGATCCTTGTAGTTGATTAAAAAGATCGTCAATACGGGGAAGAGGATACCGATTCTTGATCGTAAATTTGTTGAGTTCACGGTAGTCGATACACATGCGGAAGGATCCATCCTTCTTCTTCACAAATAAAACAGGTGCGCCCCAAGGCGAGAAACTTGGTTGGATAAACCCTCGGTCAAGTAGTTCTTGTAATTGGCTCTGTAATTCTTGCATCTCGGAAGGTGCGAGTCGTTAAGGTGCGCGAGCTATAGGTGCAGCTCCTGGTACTAAATCGATCTGAAACTCTACTGCTCTCGGCGGCGGTAATCCAGGCAATTCTTCAGGGAAGACATCAGAAAATTCGTTCACAATTCGAATGTCGTTCATACTCTTCACCTCGGTTTCTACCGTTTTCATATGTGCTAGGACAGCAAGACGTCCCTTCTTCATGATCTTTTGCGCTTTCACGCAACTAATGAGGTTCAGCTTCGAGGTACATCTCTCTCCGTAAATGATCAATGGCTCACTGTCTCCTTGTGGTATACGAAGAGCTTTATCTCCACAGATAATGTCAGCCTTTATCTTGGTCAACCAGTCCATACCGACGATCACGTCAAAACTTTCCAATTTGATTGGAACTCTTTGTACGTGCACCCATTACGAATGGGCTGGTTAACTAGTGGCGGTGGCGGTGGAGCTTGGAGTTGCATTTCTGCAATGGCTGCGGCTACCCTTTCGGCAATCATCTCCTCGATTTGGGCTGTGGTCGGTGTTGATCGTCCGTTGGCCATGATGTTCTAAACAAAAATTTTGACACAAGTCAAAATCCAGTATTCAAATAGTAATAATATAGTATATGGTAACCAACATGGACTCAACACATCACATGTTTATTAAGTAGAGCAACCAGGTACAAATACCACAGAATCAACATACAGTAACGTAAATAGAACATCGTGCAAGAATTATATAACGCAAAGTTCCATTCATTAATAATAACTTGCATACATCAGCATAGGTTCGTACAATACATAAGTAATACATAAAACTACAACTAGATTACATAATGAAATCTACTACAAAAGTCCTACGGTGAAGGTGGGTGTAGGATGTCCAATACATGAGACATCTGGTCCTCGAGCTCAGTTACCCGAGCACGGAGGATCTCCACCTCCCTCATCAGTTCCTCGACAGAGGGAGTGGGTGGGGCAGGCGGTGCAGTCGGTACTGGTGGTGCTGGTGGAGCTGGTGGTGCAGACGATCCGGCTCCAGAAGTAGAGGCTGCGAAGTGGTAAGGCTTACGGATGAAGGGATCAGCAGGGTACGGCACAAGCCGCTTACGGGCGGTAACCCTACGACGCCGACCATATGCGTCAGTAAATGCTCGACCTCCGTTAATCCCTGGAATGACGGTACCATCGAAACGGTACCGCTTCTTCGGCGGGGTGGAGGGTGGCTGAACAGGTGCATCATCGGGGTCCTCCTCGTTGGAGTCATCGTCACTAGAGTCGTATGTGGATGAGTCATCGGATGACGGGTCATCTGAATCATGTGGAAGTGGCTGCACGGGTGGCTGTACTGGCTCTCCTCGGGTGGCCATCATCTGTCGGTATCTAAAAGGTGGGATCGGCACGAGTCGTCCATCAGGAGCGCGTCGGCACCAATGACGATACTGATTACGGAATGTCCTTCCCCAAATACCGCGGGAATCACAACACCACCGGGATGGTGCTGTGGCTCCTGAGGTACCGGGGCAAGTGGAGCTGGAATCTCCGGGAGGTCCTGGGCTCCGTCTGCAATACCCACTGGGGCAGGCGCATGACTACTAGCTCCGGAGGACGAAGCGCCTGGGTCACTAGAATGTGTCGCTGACGGGATCAGGGGAGCGGCAACAGTGGCAGGTGAAGTGGCTGAAGTGTCTGAATCGCTACCCAAAATGATAGTAGGTGGGATATCCGACATCTGAACAAGGAAAAATGAATTTTCCATGTCAGTAAGTCATAAAGCAAGCACGTATTAGGCCAATTAACTACAACAGTCTAGATCATGTATAACAGTAAGTAGCATGGCAATAACGACAAGTATTATGCAATCGAAAGTAGATAATAGCATGCAGTAGTGAAATCATGTAATATCATACGGCATATAGCAGTAAAGGTAGGCAGCAGCATGCAGTATGTTCAGCGGAAACAAGTAAACTAGCAAGTTGTAGATTAGTCCTATTAGTGAATCCTACTCGGGTCAGTCCAGACTCACTAATGCAACCTAATTCCCTACAACCAATGCTCTGATACCAAATGTGACGCCCCGTACTAAATCAACATGTACGGACCATCAACAACAGGATAATTACAAGGTCAAACACTATATGCGTTTTCAAAACAAGTTTGCATTCATGATAAAAGGTGACGTCTTAACTAACGTCAAATGTTTTACATCAAAAGTATGCTTCTATGAATGGAAGCAAATATAATAGTACGTGACCCTTAGGTCGTTACAAATCATAGTTTCAAAAGTATTAAAGTTTGAATGCAAGATAAAGTACTTCATGCGGTGACATCTCTAGTAAAGCACAGCGGAAGTCTATGAGGCATGACTAGTACACAGCGGAAGCAACCTTAAGCACCTGAGAAAAATATGCTTAAAAACTTCAACACAAAGGTTGGTGAGCTATAGTTTAAGTATAACAGTATGTAAGGTAGGCCACAAGATTTCAGTGCTACAAAGAGCGTTTCAAAACAGTATGATAAAGTATATGTTTAACCGTGAGCACTTGGTAAATAACCTAACGTTTATAACCCCCTGAAAGTACACATGGCAAGTGCGTATATTTATGAAGTATTAAACACCCGTTAAATGCTAGCGCTACTAGCCCGAGTGGGGATGTCAAACCCTATGGATCCATATCTAAGATTCGCGTTCACCGGTTCAAAAACCAATGACTAAACGTTACCGAGCTAAAGGGAATGTTTATGCCGTTGTATAACCCACACATATATAAAGTTTAAGTACTCGTTCCTAGTATGTAAAACGTAAAATGTGCATGTATTATCAGTTCCCAAAATAGTTAAAGTAAAAAGGGATGCTATAACTCATAGTGGTAAAGTAGTGGTAAAGTCGAGTCTGGAAGTAAGCAAGTACGTAGGTCCGGAAAGTCCTCAACCTAAGTCAAATAGTACTAAGTCAGTAAATCATCCCAATAGGTTTAAAAGTATGTAAATTAGGTCTTAAGGGTCATCATCAATCATCATCAAACAAAAGGTGTAAAGTAAGTTTCGTTTATGAAAGAAGTTTAAAACAAAGGCTGACTTGGATCAGTCACCACGGCCTCTATACCTACTGAAATAAGGTGAGACCAGTGGTCATGGCTCCATATATGAGTCCTTTATTTGTGGTAAAAATTCCAGAAGCAAACTCGTCTTCATTTGACCGTGGCGACGGTTTAAGTGCGAGTAGGTCAGAATTTTCAGCACAACGTTAAAAGGACATAGTGACGATCGGAGGGCCATAAATCCTAAACCGTAACTCGGATTAAGACGAGTTCTAAATGAAAAGTTATCTAATTGAACAGAGCTAACCGAAAATCATCTTGACAGTAGCCCAGGTCGTACTAATCAGACCCAGAAACAGTAAACAGTAGGTTCCAGTGGTTTTTGGTGCTCAATGCTTATCACGGTTCTCATCCTTGATGCACATAGCTTCAAGTGTACAAATCGTTGATGTGTTTGCATCATCTTAACCAAGGTTTGACCATCATAACACTTGTGTAAGTCTAAGACATGTAGCACAACTCATTTAAATGTTGCAAGTGTTTTGATGAACCAAAGTTACATCAAAGTCTTAGATTTAACACATACATGAAATATAAAAGTAATATTGAACTACAACTTGAAAGTAAACTAACTAATCAAGATCTTAAGATGTAGAACATAGTTCTTAGTTAGATCTTGAAGATCCAAGACCCAAAGGTTTAGATCTAAAGTTATTAAGTTAAATCTAACACAAGTGTATGAAGTTATAACTAAAAAGTTATACTTCCATGTTCTTGAACTTTTAAAGTTAACTTTTGTTCAAGAAAAATGAGATCAAAGTTAACTAGTAACGCTTGACCAACAACATCATGAATCATGAATTTAAAAAGTGCAAGAATGAAGTAATAAACTAAGTAAACAAGTAACTAGTTCATTGTTGTTCATACTTTAAAGATTCAAGCCAAAGTCTTGATCTTTAAGAAAGTAAACTTTAAGTTTACAAACATGAATTACAAGTATGATTTTATAACATATGAACTTACAATCTTTCAAACATTAAATGTAGAACATAAACTAGAGAGTTTAGTTCTTGTATGTCTTGTAAGAACAAGATGATATAAAGAATCAAACTAACAAGTTTAATTCTTAATAATTAGTAAGTAAACAACAAACACCTACAAGTAATTAAGTAACAAACATGAACAAGTATTAACAAGCAATTGATGATGATATGAGAGTGTTTGATTTCGGTTTTTGGAGAGAAAAAGAAAGGAAGAGTGAAGCTTGTAACTTACAAAGTTTAGAGAGAAAAGAGAGAAAAGATGAGAGAAAAATGAAATGCAAGTTTGAAGTGTGAGTTTGAAATGAGAGAATGCAAGATAAAGTAATACAAAAAGTGAAACAAAAACTCCCTCCAAGGCCATTGTAGGCCGATGATTTGCTCAAGGAATGGGGGGAGGGATTAGTCCACTAGTTCATGCAAGGTTATGGCTCAAAAGTTGGTTAATAGGTGTGCTTTCATGGGGATAAGGTGCAAGTAACATGAACAAGTCTTTCATTACTAACTAAGCTAGTTTTTAAACCTTAATGGACTAGTTTTAACAAAAGGCTCCATGTTAATCCATTATTATAAGTATAGTGGGCTTCTAAGTCCATTAACACAAGCCCAAGTCCAAATAAATAATAACCCAAGTAAAAAGCCCAAGTAATTAACTAGTAACCATAGTTAATTAAAAATGATTAATAAAAATCAATCATGAATGCAAATAATGCTCGAAAATATTATTCGTGTAATGTACGTGTGTCACAAAGACGTTTCGGGCATTTAAAGTCAAGTATGGTAACAAGTAAATGTATATAAACAATACATTCAATAAAACCAAGTATTAATAATAAATATTATTAATAAATAAACGTTGGAAAATCCAGGGTCGTTACAGCACCCGTTCTTTTCATTAAGAAGAAAGGTGGCACGTTGAGAATGTGTATTGATTACCGAGAACTCAACAAGCTAACCACCAAGAATCATTACCCACTCCTGTGTATTGATGATTTGTTTGACCAACTGCAAGGGTCAAGTATCTATTCGGAGCTTGATCTTAGGTCGGGATATCATCCATTGAGAGTCAATGAAGTTGATGTTTCTAAGACTGTTTTCCGAACTCGTCATAGACATTATGAGTTTCTTGTCGTGCCTTTTGGCTTAACCAATGCTCCTGCTGTATTCATGGATCTTATGAAGCATGCATGCAAACCTTATCTTGATAAATTCATGATAGTCTTCATTGATGACATCTTAATCTATGCCAAGAGCGAGAAAGAGCATGAGCAACATCTATGATTGATTCTAGAGCTCTTAAAGAAGGAACAACTGTATGCCAAGTTTTTCCAAGTGTGAACTTTGGCTCCGAACCGTACAATTTCGTGGACATGTAGTTGATAGTGAACGAATACATGTCGATCCTATAAAAATCACCGCTATTCAGAAATTTTTCAAGAACCAGTCATGGATGAAGTCCATAGGACTAGATATTCTAATCACCTAGGATCTTTTAGCTGAAATTTCATACAATACCAACTCTCACTCAAATAGATCCCCACTATAATTAAGTGTAAACTTTGCTTTAATAAAACATTGACCGAATGGTAATTTTTAGTCAACACTTCCTGTTAATTAAAGTTCATACATTTCACATCTCGAATCTTAAAAAGTATCTTGTGATGACATACTTGTTATTTCCTTGAGTGATCGTCGCATTAATGATAAATTGCACTTCACCGACAAACCTATAGAAGTTCTGGATCATGAGGTTAAACTTTTGAAAAAAAGCTCTATTCCTGTTGTTAAAATCCGTTGGAATTCACGAAGAGGCCCCGAGTATACCCGGGAACGTGAAGACCAGATGAAACAGAAATATCCACATCTATTCTCACATGCTGATGCATCCGAGAAATCTTCCTGAAACTTCGGGACGAAGTTTAAATTAACGGGGAGGTACTATAACAACCCTCATTTTTCCATTCTGAATTTACTAATTTACCCTTAGGATTTCATTTTCTTGTTCTGTGCCTCATCATTAGGGTTGTTATCAAGACATATTAAATGCTTTATAAATAATACTCATAATTAAAAATTTGAAACCCTAAACCTAATAGTAATTAATAATCTAAACTCTAACCCTAAAGGTTTATTAGTATTATAAGCCCTAACCCTAATAATAAATTAACAATATAAACCTTAACCCTAGTGTTAATTAATTATTAACATTATGAACATATATGTAAATTATATTACTTTTGTTAATAGTTAATTTTATAACAAATACAATTATATAAATTAAAATTAATTAGAAGTAAATTTAAATTATTAAAGATGGGGACAAATAATGTAAACTAAATAAATACAACTTATTTAAATAAATGTAATCTTAATAATAACAAATAAACAAAATATAAAATATATAGTTAAATATATATCTACTGAAAAAAAAAATATAAACTTGATTAAGGAAACTAATCCTACTCTAATTCTAACTTGCATCCAAATCTTGATCAAACCTTGAACTTCAAGTAATTCAAGTGGAATTAGGATACTAGAGATTAACTATAAAATGCATCTAAGTTTTCTCTAAATTACATCACAGAATAAACCCCAAAAACCTGCTGCATATTAGTCGACTTATCCAGCTTGTTTCCCTCTTTTTCTGTCAACAATACAGCCTCAAATCCTCTCAAGTTTGTCAACTAAAAACCCTCCAAACAGCCCTCCATTCGACCAAGAAACGTGCTAGTTTTTTTTCTGCTGTAATCGCCTGCAATCCAGCCGTAATTCGCGATCAAACCTGCTGCTGTGTTGCTACTATTTGTCGTGATCAAACAGCCCCAAAGATTCCACTCTTGCTGCGTTTATTCTTCTGTTATCTTGCTGCAAGTCGACACCACAAACAGCCCAGTTAATCGAATCAATTTTTGTTGTGTCTGCTGGTTTCTGTTCGTGATCAAGAGGACCTAAAAAGACCCCTCTTTTGGGTCAATTGTTGCTGCTACTGCAGTCGGTTTCTGCTTCGTATTATCATCATCATTCTTGATCTCTAATCTTGCTAAGGTAATCACAAAACCCTAGTTCAATCATACATTTAATTCAATTACATTTAAGTTATCTATAAGTCTTATTCATAAGTATGACGTTATAAGTATTCAGTTAGGTATGATTTATGTATGATCATGAATCTTGTGTAGATAATGAAGTTAAAAGGTTATGAATAAGGTTAAAGGATATAATGAAAGATTATGATTAATGATTAATAAGCGAGTTAAATAAATGAAGTATTATAATTATAAGATTAAAGTTGTTAAGTATTGATCATGAACTAGTTATGAATATGATTAATAAGGTTGAGCATGATTGAATTAAAAGTATTATAAATAATTATTAAGAATAATGATTAAAGGTTTAGGAAGTTCTGATGCTCATAAAACTAGTTGATAAGTTAAAGATTATGATTTTATGTGTTAATGATTAATGAGATAATAATGATTAAGAGTTAAGATTATGAATGTTAATAAGTTAATAGGTCATGATTATGATTAGTGGGATTAGTTGTAAAATGTAAAAGTGTATTAGTAAATAATAATGAAGATGATATGCATACATGCATACGTATGTATGTACATATGTACATTGTGGATATATGAGTATGCGTATATGCAAATATATACATAGGTGTATATGTATGAGTATATATGCATGCATATGTACGTGTGTATGTATGTATGTATGAATGTGTATTATGTAAGTTATATGAGGTTATTAAATATAATAATAAAAGTAATAAGTATATATATATATATATATATATATATATATATATATATCATCCTATACTTATATATATGTAACACGTACACCTAATAAATACATATATCACATAGCTATAAACATATATATGTATGAAAATAAATAAAGGATATAGGTATGTATGTATCACATAGGTGTATATCTATATATATAACATATAATGATAGGATTAGATAATAGTTGATTAATTAAAGAATAATAATACTATTAATAGTATAACTTATACACTTAATTATATAGTAACACTTAATTACACTAAATATATTATCACTATTATATATAACTAATAAGTACATTAATAACTTGTTAAGTGTATACACTTATAATGTGAAGGTTATAATTAAAGATAGCGTACAAAGACTACAAACATCATCGCTACTTGTGGCCTAGGGTGATCCTTGGTACCATTATGGGCCGCTTGTGGATCTCGAATGCCATGACTTAGATTCTGGTCAAGAGATCCTGGGCGGCTCGGTAACAATAGAACATTCGAGTGACTTGCATGTTAGCAATGAAGTTTGGGCGAGATTGTACAACATCTTTGTTAAGAATTGTAACCCGAACATTCTTAAATTAGAAGCTACTATAAGTGGAAGCTTTTCATAAATAGTAAGTTTCCAAATATAGAAACTCTTGAGAAATAGAAAATTTTCTCAAAAACGGTCACTGTTAATATAGTATGCTATATTAATAAACAAACTTTATGTCTATTAGACATTAACTAATTAAACATTATATCTCTAGGTTGATATCTCCGATTACATACTCCGTTCATACTACTTGCGTGGAATTTCTTGCTTGCTATTAAGGTGAACTTCATAGCCCCTCTTTTTACTATTTCTTAACTATTTTATAACTTTGGGGTGAGACATATGCTTGCTTTCAAACTGTTTTTTTACGCTTAGACATAAGTACATGAAAACTTTATTTTGATTAGTTCAAACTGTGCTAACATGCTTTGATTCATGCTAAATCCCTGCCATGATATCGTTAGTTGCTGAAATTTTGGCAAACTTAGTTATTGTGAATAGTGCTATTGAGAGTGACGTCTCTATCCGGATGACCGCTGGTCAATGAATACATAATAATGATTCAACGACAAGAACATGATGTGTTTAGGGTAACTTATGGTTAGTTTCGATATCATATACCTCGGCACTACTAACGAACTGATTAATCTTTATATAACTAAATCTTGTGGTCTAAAAACTTATTATGATTATTAAACCTATGATGTTCACTCAACCATCTTTGGTTGACACTTTAAGCATGTTTTGTCTCAGGTGAAGCTTGCTAAAGATTGTGTGCTATTTGGACTTTGCTGTTTTTGGAGTCCGCATTTATACATTCATATTATTGCATTAAAACATTTATTGTAACGACTTAATACTTTCTGCTGCCTTAATACATTGGTTTAAATTAAAAACGTCTCATATAGAGTCGTTCTCGTTTATACATACTTGTGTTGTGATATTGTGAAGTCATATTTCCAAGGCTCTATTAGGGGGTATGACAGAGTGGTATCAGAGTCAGGTTGTTATAGAGAACCAGGATTGCATTTTATGTGTGCCTTATGTGTTAGTTAGGTGCCTTAGCAATCTATAGGTCTATAACCTTTCGTGTTTTAGTTTCTAGTACTTTTTCCCCTTACATTTTATTCGTGCTTTTGCGTCATCCTTAGAACCTACCTAATCATCCCTCTTTCTTTTCATTTAGGATGTCTCGCCTTAACCCGATCGTCATTTTTGACTCCGAGGGATCCGACTCCGAAAGATCTATTCGCACACCGAATTATGCACCCGTTTCCCCGCCATTATCACCAACTCACCCCTATTATATTCCTGCTAGTCCACCACACTCCTCTCTTTTGGAAGAATCCCACGCTAATGCTAACTATGATGGGGATGACGAGGAGGAAGAGTTTATGGAAGAGATGATTGAAGAAGAAGAAGTTGAAGAGGAGCCTTCCGAGGAAGAATCCAAGTCCGAACCCTCTGTTCAAAGCAATGGCAACAATGGAGTACCGCGAAATCTCTCGACTATTGGTTCACATCAAAATTTCATGAACAACCAGCCCCCTACATACAAGAGCACTGAAAGACCTGGGCTTAGAAATATGGAAATGGTGAATGCTGATCTCATAAGCTACACCAACCGATTTCAAGAATTTGCTCTCATGACTACTCCCGAGTATCTAGGGATCCAATGCTACATCAATGGATTGCCTGATGAAGTCCGAAGAGATGTTATCTTAGAGAACCCAATCACTATACAAGAAGCCACTTGCATGGCAAGCTATTACATCGATGAACATAAGAAGAAAGAAGATGCAAAAAGGAAGAGAGAAGGAATGGAGCAAGAAAATTCTAAAAGCAAATTCAACAAGCTTTATAAGGGAAAATTCAACAAGTTGTATAAGGGAAAACGTCCTTATTGCAAAATATGTGAGAGACATCATGAAGGATGGTGTAAGGCCAAGTGCACCAAGTGCAAGAAGGTGGGTCATGTAGCCAAGAATTGTAGAGTTGTTATTTCATCAACCAAAACTCCAGCCACAAAGGCAAATGCAACCGTTCCTACTTACTATAACTGCGGAGGAGCAGGGCATTTCAAAAATCAATGTTCGGATAAGAAGAAGAATGAAGAGGCACAATGAAGAGTTTTTGGAAACCACTAGAGTTGTTTAAATTTCTCATAGTGTTCTTTATGTTACCATTTATTACTTCTATATTTTGAAAGATTTCGTTAATTTTCTATAATACTCTGGTTATTTTCTTTAAAATGAATGAATGATGTTATTTTCTTTTCTTTCATTTTCCATTGAATCGTTCACCTCGAAGAAGATGAATATTGACTAGATGACATAGTAGTAACCTTATGGAGTGATAAAAGTATGATTTAGAATAATATAACGACACTTGATCAACGTAGTTATATTATGATAAGTCATGAAGAAATCCTAATGGATCATAATGGAAATAAGATTTGATCAACCTTAGGACCATTGTGTACCATTACCTACTCCTTATCACTATATTGTTAACTAAAAATATCAACCCTAGATATCATATTATCCTTCACTTGTAAAATTATCCACGCCGGTGCTGCACCTATTGCATCGGTATCATACCGCTTAGCTCCATCCGAAATGAATGAATGATCCAATCAATTCCAAGGATTTTTGGAGAAAGGTTTCATTCGTCCTAGCTTGCCTCCGTGGGGAGCACCCGTTCTTTTCATTAAGAAGAAAGGTGGCACGTTGAGAATGTGTATTGATTACCGAGAACTCAACAAGCTAACCACCAAGAATCGTTACCCACTCTTGTGTATTGATGATCTGTTTGACCAACTGCAAGGGTCAAGTATCTATTCGGAGCTTGATCTTAGGTCGGGATATCATCAATTGAGAGTCAATGAAGCTGATGTTTCTAAGACTATTTTCTGAACTCGTTATAGACATTATGAGTTTCTTGTCATGCCTTTTGGCTTAACCAATGCTCCTGCTGTATTCATGGATCTTATGAACCATGCATGCAAACCTTATCTTGATAAATTCGTGATAGTCTTCATTGATGACATCTTAATCTATGCCAAGAGCGAGAAAGAGCATGAGCAACATCTGTGATTGATTCTAGAGCTCTTAAAGAAGGAACAACTGTATGCCAAGTTTTTCCAAGTGTGAACTTTGGCTCCGAATCATACAATTTCGTGGACATGTAGTTGATAGTGAAGGAATACATGTCGATCCTATAAAAATCACCGCTATTCAGAAATTTTTCAAGAACTAGTCATGGATGAAGTCCATAGGACTAGATATTCTAATCACCTAGGCGCTTTTAGCTGAAATTTCATACAATACCAACTCTCACTCAAATAGATCCCCACTATAATTAAGTGTAAACTTTGCTTTAACAAAACGTTGACCGAATGGTAATTTTTTGTCAACACTTCCTGTTAATTAAAGTTCATACATTTCACATCTCGAATCTTAAAAAGTATCTTGTTGATGACATACTTGTTATTTCCTTGAGTGATCTTCGCATTGATGATAAATTGCACTTCACCGACAAACCTATAGAAGTTCTGGATCATGAGGTTAAACGTTTGAAACAAAGCTCTATTCCTGTTGTTAAGATCCGTTGGAATTCACGAAGAGGCCTCGAGTATACCCGAGAACGTGAAGACCAGATGAAACGGAAATATCCACATCTATTCTCACATGCTGATGCATCCGAGAAATCTTCCTGAAACTTCGGGACAAAGTTTAAATTAACGGGGAGGTACTATAACAACCCTCATTTTTCCATTCTGAATTTACTAATTTACCCTTAGGATTTCGTTTTCTTGTTATGTGCCTCATCATTAGGGTTGTTATCAAGACATATTAAATGCTTTATAAATAATACTCATAATTAAAATTTTGAAACCCTAAACCTAATAGTAATTAATAATCTAAACTCTAACTCTAAAGATTTATTAGTATTATAAGCCCTAACCCTAATAATAAATTAACAATATAAACCTTAACCCTAGTGTTAATTAAATATTAACATTATGAACATATATGTAAATTATATTACTTTTGTTAATAGTTAAGTTTATAACAAATACAATTATATAAATTAAAGCTAATTAGAAGTAAATTTAAATTATTAAAGATGGGACAAATAATGTAAACTAAATAAATACAACTTATTTAAATAAATGTAATCTTAATAATAACAAATAAACAAAATATAAAATATATAGTTAAATATATATCTGTCGGAAAAAAAAATATAAACTTGATTAAGGAAACTAATCCTACTCTAATTCTAACTTGCATCCAAATCTTGATCAAACCTTGAACTTCAAGTAATTCAAGTGGAATTAGGAAACTAGAGATTAACTATAAAAGGCATCTAAGTTTTCTCTAAATTGCATCACAGAATAAACCCCAAAAACCTGCTGAATATTAGTCGACTTATCCAGCTTGTTTCCCTCTTTTTCTGTTGACAATACAGCCTCATATCCTCTCAAGTTTTTCGACTAAAAACCCTCCAAAACAGCCCTCCATTCGACCAAGAAACCTGCTAGTTTTTTTCTGCTGTAATCGCATGCAATCCAGCCTTAATTCGTGATCAAACCTGCTGCTGTGTTGCTGCTATTTATCGTGATCAAATAGCCCCAAAGATTCCACTCTTTATGTGTTTATTCTTCTGTTATCTTGCTGCAAGTCGACACCACAAACAGCCCAGTTAATCGAATCAATTGTTGCTGTGTCTGCTGGTTTCTGTTCGTGATCAAGAGGACCCAAAAAGACCCTACTTTTGGGTTGATTGTTGCTGCTACTGCAGTCTGTTTTTGCTTCGTATCATCATCATCATTCTTGATCTCCAATCTTGCTAAGGTAGTCACAAAACCCTAGTTCAATCATACATTTAATTCAATTACATTTAAGTTATCTATAAGTCTTATTCATAAGTATGACGTTATAAGTATTTAATTAGGTATGATTTATGTATGATCATGAATCTTGTGTAGATAATGAAGTTAAAAAGTTATGAATAAGGTTAAAGGATATAATGAAAGATTATGATTAATGATTAATAAGCGAGTTAAATAAATGAAGTATTATAATTATAAGATTAAAGTTGTTAAGTATTGATCACGAACTAGTTATGAATATGATTAATAAGGTTGAGCATGATTGAATTAAAGATATTATAAATAATTATTAAGATTAATGATTAAAGATTTAGGAAGTTATGATGCTCATAAAACTAGTTGATAAGTTAAAGATTATGATTTTACGTGTTAATGATTAATGAGATAATAATGATTAAGAGTTAGGATTATGAATGTTAATAAGTTAATAGGTCATGATTATGATTAGTGGGATTAGTTGTAAAATGTGAAAGTGTATTAGTAAATAATAATGAAGATGATATGCATGCATGCATACGTATGTATGTACATATGTACATTGTGGATATATGAGTATGCGTATATACAAATATATACATAGGTGTATATGTATGAGTATATATGCATGTATATGTACGTGTGTATGTATGTATGAATGAGTATTATGTAAGTTATATAAGGTTAGTAAATATAATAATAAAAGTAATAAGTATATATATATATATATATATATATATATATATATATATATATATATATCATCCTACACTTATATATATGTAACACGTACACCTAATATATACATATATCACATAGCTATAAACATATATATGTATGAAAATAAATAAAGGATATAGGTATGTATGTATCACATAGGTGTATATCTATATATATATATATATATATATATATATATATATATATATATATATATATATATATATATATATATATATATATATATATATAACATATAATGATAGGATTAGATAATAGTTGATTAATTAAAGAATAATAATACTATTAATAGTATAACTTATACACTTAATTATATAGTAACACTTAATTACACTAAATATATTATCACTATTATATATAACTAATAAGTACATTAATAACTTGTTAAGTGTATACACTTATAACGTGAAGGTTATAATTAAAGATAGCGTACAAAAACTACAAACATCATCGCTACTTGTGGACTAGGGTGATCCTTGGTACCATTATGGGACGCTTGTGGATCTCGAATGCCATGACTTAGATTCTGATCAAGAGATCCTGGGCCGCTCGGTAACAATATAACATTCGAGTGACTTGCATGTTAGCAACGAAGTTTGGGCAAGATTGTACAACATCTTTGTTAAGAATTGTAACCCGAACATTCTTAAATTAGAAGCTTACTATAAGTTGAAGCTTTCCATAAATAGTAAGTTTCCAAATATAGAAACTCTTGAGAAATAGTAACTTTTCTCGAAAACGGTCACTGTTAATATAGTATGCTATATTAATAAACAAACTTTATGTCTATTAGACATTAACTAATTAAACATTATATCTCTAGGTTGAGATCTCCGATTACATACTCCGTTCATACTACTTGCGTGGAATTTCTTGCTTGCTATTAAGGTGAACTTCATAGCCCCTCTTTTTACTATTTCTTAACTGTTTTATAACTTTAGAGTGAGACACATGCTTGCTTTCAAACTGTTTTTTTACGCTTAGACACAAGTACATGAAAACTTTATTTTGATTAGTTCAAACTGTGCTAACATGCTTTGATTCATGCTAAATCCCTGCCATGATATCGTTAGTTGCTGGAATTTTGGCAAGCTTAGTTATTGTGAATAGCGCTATTGAGAGTGACGTCTCTATCCGGATGATCGCTGGTCAATGGATACATAATAATGATTCAACGACACGAACGTGATGTGTTTATGGTAACTTATGGTTAGTTTCGATATCATATACCTCAGCACTACTAACGAATTGATTAATCTTTATATAACTAAATCTTGTGGTCTAAAAACTTATTATGATTATTAAACCTATGATGTTCACTCAACCATCTTTGGTTGACACTTTAAGCATGTTTTATCTCAGGTGAAGCTTGCTAAATATTGTGTGCTATTTGGACTTTGCTGTTTTTGGATTCCTCATTTATACATTCATATTATTGCATTAAAATATTTATTGTAACTACTTAATACTTTTTGCTGCCTTAATACATTGGTTTAAATTAAAAACGTCTCATATAGAGTCGTTCTCGGTTATACATACTTGTGTTGTGATATTGTGAAGTCATATTTCCCCGGACCTATTTGGGGGTATGACATTCTGTAGCAACCAAATATTTCAATCTATGAGTGTAATCGATTTTATAGAAAAGTAACTAAGGAAGACATCTAATACAAGACTCACATCTCATACTTAGGCAGTTTTTAGCTAGAGGATTAAACAGATACCACTTCCTTCATATGAAGGAAGAATAATTAAGAATTTTTCGCTCATTGACATTTTGAAATAATTCTGATGCCCTGAAGATATCCTTTTCCGTGATTGTCTTTAATAAGTCATACATCTACTGGAATAGAGCCTTTCATAGTAGTATTAACTGCACAAATGCATATCAATATTAATAGTTGTAGGTTACAAAATTGTACTGAGTATATACTCATATAAAATAGCTTTAAGGTTGCAAATAAGAAGCCTATGCTATGCCCTAAAAACAAAAACACATCAAATTAAATTATTTACATACCTGCTCCGAAAGCATAAGAACATAAAATCAAGTATACGTATAAGATACATGAAGGATATTCATTTGAGTCCAAGTTTTATCTTGGGTTTGGGGGACTGATTTTCAGCCCTTGGATTAGTGGTGATCAATGGCTGAGATTGAATGGATCAAAATATATGTAATTTTGGGCGGAGGGGCAATTTCATCATTTTACTGCAAAAATTTTGTACACACACTCCACCCATCTCGTGCATTCCTCACTATTGCACACACCATCTGTAACGTTTTTCTATCTCTATCTCCATTCTAGGGTTTTCCATCTGGAACGAATTTCTTCATCGCCATTAATTATCTTAGGTTTCTTCGATTCGATCAACAATCAAAAGTTTCATCTTTAATGGCGAAATCATCTGAATCTCCGGCTAAAACACATGCTTCGGGTAAAGCACAATCTTTGGTTAAAGCTCAAGGTCCGGCGAAATCACAAGCTCCGACCAAAATTAAAGATCCGGCAAAAACAAAAGCTCCGGCTAAACTAAAAGCTCCGGCCAAAGCTCTAGGTAATTTTACTATGTTTTATTTCGCAATTAATCAAGTGTTTGTTCTATTTTCATTATTTTCTTAATTTTTTTAGTTTTTTTTAGAGATATTGCTTCGTGGTTTGTTTGTGTTTACTATTTTTTCAGCAATCAATCAACTGTTTATTGTATTTCATTTTTTTCTTAAATTTTTAGGGTTTTTTAGAGATATAGTGATTCGTGTTTCTTTTTCAAATCACATGTGATTTGTTTGTGATTATCTTATGTGTGTTATTTTCCATTATATTTACATATTTTACAGTTATTTCTCTGCATGCATTTTGTCCATTGTAATGTTAGTGATTAATGCCATCACTTTTGATTTATGCATTTTACTAATTACTTGTGATTCTGCATTTACCAATCACTTGTGATTCTGCTTTGACAATCACTTGTGATTCTGCATTTACCAATCACTTTTGATTCTGCTTTGCCAATCACTTGTGATTCTGCTTTGCCAATCACTTGTGATTCTGCATTACCAATCACTTTCCTGGTTTCAATCAAATGTGATTACAAATAGATGTTAACAATTGACCTCATCTGTTATTTATTTAGTTTAATGTTACTGATCTACTTTTGTAAAATTCTTTTTTTACCGGTAAGAGGAAAGAACATCCCTCTACCAATGAAGATAGTAAACCAAAACTGAAATGAAAAGGTGGTGTTGCTATTGATAAACCTGAAAGTTCCAAGTTGCCTGCTCTCAGGCTTAGGACCACTCCTGCGCAATTTGCGAAGGTTATGTGCTCTTTGACCGCTGAGCAAAAAGAATGTGTTCGTAGACTTGGGTTTAGTTCTTTAATTGGCTTCAACATAAATGAGTTACCTGGTAACCTAGCTTACTATGTTATTGATAACTTTGATGGTGATGCTATGGTTATACGAACGAGAAAAGGGGATATTAAAGTTGATGCTGAAGCAATCAAAGACGTCTTTGGAATTGAAGACGATGGTGTTGACATAGGCTCTTTGGAAATTAAGATTGATAGTGCTTTTGTTAAAAGATGGAAGGCTCAGTTTGAAGAAGGTATGAGCTACCGTTCATCAACACTTTGTAATTTGATTCTGAGCTCACCTGAAGTCGATAGCATTTTTGAGATGAATTTTATAATGTTATTCACGAACACGATGGTTACATGTGAAAGAAACGGGATGTTGACCGATTATGTGTTGACAAGGCTGGCTGATGATGTTGCTATATCAAGCATCAACTGGTGTAGTTATCTTCTTAATTCATTGAAGTATAGCAAAAAAATTTGGAACATAAACTTTCCCAAGAAGAGTTTCTACAATGGTGCTGCTACCTTTCTTTCTGTGAGTTGTCTTCTCCATTGTTTTTATGCTTGTTACATCTATTTTGACAATTTGGTTAATAACTTTAATTATTATTTTTTTACTCTTTTTGTCTTAGCTGCTATATCTGGACAGGACCAAGTTTGATCTCTTTCCTGTTGTTCGTGGACGTCCAGTTTTTAAGAACTGGAAAGGTGCCATTACTGTTCGTGCAAACAAAGAGGCTTCACTTGGATCATTTGGTACTTTGGAACTTGCACCAAAGTATGATACAGAAGCAGATGGAGAGGGCTTTTTAAAAATTGAAGATAACAATGAAAATTTTGGTCTACTTGAGGTATTTTTTAAACTCATTCATATGACTTGTGATTCTGCATGATTTTTTAAACTCATTCATACTTATTAATATCACTTGTGATTATGCATGCCATTCACTTGTGATTATGCATGCCAATCACTTGTGATTCTGCATGCCAATCACTTGTGATTCTGCATGCCAATCACTTGTGATTCTACATGCCAATCACTTGTGATTCTGCCAATCACTTGTGATTCTGCCAATCAATTATGCCAATCACTTGTGATTATGCATGCCAATCACTTGTGATTGAATTTACACAATCACTTGTGATTGAATTTACACAATCACTTGTGATTTTTCATACTTATTCCAACCTTTTTTCATATTATTTGCAGGAATATTTTCAGGTCATTGACGAGAAATTCAAAATGGTTGATGACTTGAAACAATTTCTGTTGAAGAAAATAACTGAAGGTTTATCAAAATTTCCAAATGAGAAGACTTTGATATCTTATCAAAGTAGATTGAAGCAAGTTTTTAGAATCAATGATGGTGACGTTGATGAGAAGCTTGAAAAGGAGTCTGAGGATGATGAGAAGAAGGCTGAGGATAAAGAGATTAAGGTTAAAAATGATTCGAAGATGGTTGAGTGCGAGGAGAAGGCTGCTAATGATGATGATGTTAATGATGATGATGATGATAATGATGATGATGATGATGATGATGATAATGATGATAAAGAAAAGCATGATGATGATGATGAAGAAGAAGAAGAAGAAGAAGAAGAAAAGACTGAGTCTGATGAAGATGATGAGGTTAGTGGTCGTGAAACTGAGATTGAAGCGAATTCCAATGAAGAAGTTGTACGGCTTGATCAAGATGATGAGGGTAAGGGTAAGGGTCCCGAAGATGTTGTAAAAGAAGTTTGTGAAGGTGCCGATAATTCTGATGTAGATGTTGAAGAGCAAGCTTCTTTGACACAATGGTTTGATCTGAATTTTAACGAGGTTGTTGAATGTTGTGAAATTGTTTCTTTACTTGTTAATGCACCCACAACATTGGATAGTCTTACAATGTTAGCTGTTCATAATACACCAACATTTCACAGTTTAACCCCTCCGACTTTTCATCTTTTATCTCAGGAGGAGGTTAGTGAGGAGAAGAAGTCTAAGAAGGGAAAAAAGAAACTGATTATGAGATCTACGAAAGTTGCTATGGCTTCTCCATATGTCAATAGGTTGACTGCAGTTTCGGACCTGTTGACTAACTCCGAACTAGCTTTGGCTATGGATTTGTTTTCAATGCAAAGAAACGCTTGGTGAGTTTTCTATACTTTTTTCTTAATCTAAATAGCACTTTATATCATTTGATTCACATGTGATTATATTAGTCAATCACAAGTGCTTATGTTTTGCAGTCACATGTTATTAATCAAACATAGAATGAGTATTTGACAAATAGTAATTCTATTTTATTGTATTTTTTTTAGTGATCTTGTATTTGAAGTTAAAAATGCCGATTGGAATGTTCACCGTGTCACGATGGAATCACTTTGTCCTGATTTATATATTGAGGGTGGTGTGATTGATATTTGGAGTTTTATACTAAACCACGAGCGTAGGTATAGAGATCCAGCCAGCCGAACAAGGTTTTTCTTTCCAACGTCAATCATTGTAAGTTAACTTTTAAATTTTAGGTACATATATCATACTGTACAATCACTTGTGATTCAGCATGCCAATCACTTGTGATTCAGCATGCCAATCATATTTATTGTTTGCATTTATTTTGTTAAAGTTTTTAATATATGTTCGTTTATTTTATACAGTGGACATACATGTATGACAACAGTTTGAAAAAAGAAGCTAAACTCAAGTCATTTCAAGAAAATGCGTCATCATTGTTTAAAGTGTTTCCCAACGATGTTTCTTTCCGCAAAACTGAGCTGGTATGTTATTTTACTTTACATTTTTGTTTATTTTTTCTGTAATATAATAATTAATTTATTTTTTATGCTGAAAATTAATTGTTTTATTTTAATTCTTTTCTACAGGTGTTTTTCCCAATCTGCAGAAATGATCATTTCTTTGTCCTTGTGTTTGATTTGAAAGTTCCAAAGCTCTTCATACTTGACAATGCTAAACTAACGATGCACTTCAACGCAAAATATCTCAAAGTTTGCAACCTTGTGGTTAGTTTATCTTTTTTTTTTAATTAACTTGTTTTGTATATTTAAACGTGTCATTAGATTAGACAATTCAATCACATGTGATTGAATGATACAATCACATGTGATTACAAACAATCATTAGCACATGTGACTTTGAAAAGCTGATCTTTATTTTTATGATTTATTTTCTCAGCAATATTGCTTTGGTGAGCATCTTAAATCTCAAAATCATCCAAAGGCGAAGAAGATTCAAGAAATTCATCCAAGTAGAATCAAGATTCCATGGATTACGAGAGACAATGTTGTTGATTGTGGAGTTTTTGCCATGTACCACATGGACAGATTTAAAGCCACACCCGAGACAGATTGGACTGAGGAATTGGCTTGTGAATCGTCGGTTCAAAATAATCAGCTCAGGAAGTTGAGGGTTCGGTATGCAGCAAAAATTTTAACACATCCTCTAAATTTGCATTCCAAGCAGATGATTATAAATGCAAATTGGTTCAACATTCTTCATTCAAAAGAAGAATATAGGAACGTTGTTTTGACTACAAAAAACTCAAGATATGAGCGGGTTGAGAGATCAAAGGAGTCCTTGCCAAAAATCAAGTGAAGTGTTATGTTGAAAAACAATATAAGATGTTATTTTTGTTGAACTTTTTATGTGTTAACAAATTTGTTATTTGGTACACAATATTTTTTAGCATATCTATGTTTTTGTTGAATGGTAAATCACATTGTATGGACTATGGTTTTTAATCACTTGTAATACTATGGTTTATGATTGACAATCACTTGTATTTTTAATCATTTATTTATTCTTTACCAATCACTTGTGATTCTGCATTGTTAATCACCAATCACTTGTGATTCTGCATTGTTTAATCACTTGTGATTGTTAATCAATTGTGATTCTGTATTTGGCAATCACTTGTGTTTTTAATTCACTTGTGATTCTGCATTGTTAATCACTTGTGATTCTTCGTTACCAATCACTTGTGATTCTGTATTTGGCAATCATTTGTGTTTTTAATCACTACCAATCACTTGTGATTCTGTATTTGGCAATCACTTGTGATTCTGCATTGTTTAATCACTTGTGATTGTTAATCAATTGTGATTCTGTATTTAGCAATCACTTGTGTTTTTAATTCACTTGTGATTCTTCGTTACCAATCACTTGTGATTCTGTATTTGGCAATCATTTGTGTTTTTAATCACTCATTATCAACCAATCACATGTGATTCTTCAATACCAATCACTTGTGATTCTGTATTTGGCAATCATTTATGAAGACTCACTAGTGTTTTTAATCACTTATTCATTATCTACCAATCACTTGTGATTCTTGGCAATCATTTGTGATTATGTATTTGATAATCACTTGTGATTCTGCATTGTTAATCACCAATCACTTGTGATTCTGTATTTGGCAATCATTTGTGTAAAGTTTGAAAAAAAAGCATTCTCACTCTCAGATCTTGAAGTAGTTCGCATCAAACCAAACATTTCAGTGTTGATAAAATATGCTGGCATCCAAGTTGATCTAATATCAAACATATGTTTGAACCAACTATCATTTTTCAATGAGAAATCGTGCATCAACGTTTCCCATCTTTCTTCAAAAACATTTGGTTCGATATACATATTCCAAACAAGCTTATTAAGTCAATTCTTGAAGTCTTTTTCTACTTCATCTTCAATAGTAGGAATTGCTTCTTGAATCTGTAATTACATATCATTTTTTAATCATTCATATTAAGCAAATCATGTATCATTAAACATTTCAATCACATGTGATTAAATACATTTGTTGTTTGATAACAATATTCATACCTTTGATGGCACCTTTCACATAATGTGCCACATGCATAGTCTATGTTTTGCCGTCTTAAAAACTGCTTTTATCGCTATCGCCATTGATTTGTCCTGATCTGTCACTATCATGTTTGGCTCTTTCCCGAATGTCTTCATGAAACATGTAAGAAGCCATGTGTAACTCTCGGTTGTTTCATCCCTGATCAATCCCGCAGCAACAGTGACACACCTATGGTGGCTATCTATGCCAGTAAATGGTACAAATTTCATGTTATACCTGTCATTAAGCCAATTAACATGTCAATCATATGTGATTAGAAATTGTAATGAGCCAAATAACATGTCAATCACATGTGATCAGAAACTATAATGAGCCAAGAAAACATGTCAATCACAAGTGATTGTAAACTTTAATGATCCAGAAAACATGACAATCACAAGTAATTACAAACCCTGGTGAGCCAAAAAACATGTCAATCATCTAGTGAGCCAGAAAACATACATGTTCGTTCTATACGTTGCATCAAATGAGATTATGTCACTAAACTCCTTGTAGTTGCATTTTGCAACTTCATGTGATTAGAGAGTCTAGTGAGCCAGAAAACATACATGTTCGTTCTATACGTTGCATCAAATGAGATTATGTCACTAAACTCCTTGTAGTTGCATTTTGCAACTTCATCGGCCCAGAAAATTGAATGTAGTTGACTTTTTTCAAGCTTATACTCAAATGAAAAACCAGGAACATATTTCTTCTGTTCTTCCATTTTGTTAACGAGCATTTGAGAATCACTTGCATTGATAAAAACATTCAAATCTCGTCTCCAGTTTCTGAAATCAGTTACAGTCCCATGCACATTTTTCTCAGACCCTTTCATATTGCTATAAACTTCGTATGCTTTTGTTGGACCAATATTTAACACTGACGAATGGTATACAAACAACTGCTCTGCATACTTCATCTGTCTTTCCGCTTTACTTAAATGTCGCTACTCTTGGTGAAAGGACCCGTTCATATACATTATAAACGATTCACAATAGTTGATTACATCGCGAGGTATTTGACCTCTATATGATACATTTTACAAACATTGCATTCATTTTTAAAAGACAAACTTTCTTTACAACGAAAGTTGACGGCATGCACACCATTTCATAATACATCCGACTATAATTGGCTTAATAATAATCTTGATGAACTCAATGACTCGAATGCAACGTCTTTCAAAATATGCCATGAATGACTCCAAGTAATATCCTTAAAATGAGCTAATGCACAGCGGAAGATTTCTTTAATACCTGAGAATAAACATGCTTTAAAGTGTCAACCAAAAGGTTGGTGAGTTCATAGGTTTATCATAACAATCATTTTAATATATTAATTGACCACAAGATTTCCGTTTATAAATATACGTACACTCGCAAGTGTATAGAAGTATTCTATAAGTTGTAGGCACCCGGTAACAAGCCTTAACGTTCATGTTTTACCCTCTGAAGTACACCAGATCAGGTGTGTTTAAAATAACCTCGAAGTACTAAAGCATCCCATAGTCAGGATAGGGTTTGTCAGGCCCAATAGGTCTATCTTTAGGATTCGCGCCTACCGTACATAGACAAGTAGTTTAATGTTACCAAGCTAAGGGTATATTTCTGGTTTAAACCCACGTAGAATTAGTTTTAGTACTTGTGCCTATTTCGTAAAACATTTATAAAAACAGCGCATGTATTCTCAGTCCCAAAAATATATATAAAAGGGA
The DNA here is from genome assembly GCF_046630445.1 of Rutidosis leptorrhynchoides. Taxonomy (NCBI): domain Eukaryota; kingdom Viridiplantae; phylum Streptophyta; class Magnoliopsida; order Asterales; family Asteraceae; genus Rutidosis; species Rutidosis leptorrhynchoides. The sequence goes on from NC_092337.1 coordinate 299,970,300, forward strand.
GCAAATGAAACTCACAATACTGTATTTCGTAGTAAAAATACATATAACGTCATTTAACAAGTGCAAGGTTGGCCTCGGATTCACGAACGTATCAATATTGAGATTCAATATTGCAGGAAAGTACGTAGACGCAACGGAGATGATAAACACTAGATTGACCTCACGAGCATACCCATGAACCATACCCATCACCTCCATAGCTATAACCCATAATTTTCTTAGCTTCGACACATTCAAAAAAACTATTTTGAAATTACTCGGACAGCACTCCGTCGTAATATTTTATATATACTAATAATATCTTGAAATAATACAGAGCAAATATATATATATATATATATATATATATATATATATATATATATATATATATATATATATATATATATATATATATATATATATATATATATATAAATCGATTGAGAGAGTTTAGAGAAATATATTTTCAAGTTTCTATGAAATAATGAAACCTATTGAATTCTATTTATAATAGATTTTTGAATTATTAAAGTGAATTATTAAAGTATGAATTATTAAAGTGAATTATTAAAGTATAAATTATTAAAGTGAATTATTAAAGTATGAATTATTAAAGTGAATTATTAAAGTATGAATTATTAAAGTGAATTATTAAAGTATGAATTATTAAAGTAAATTATTAAAGTATGAATTATTAAAGTGAATTATTAAAGTTAAAGTAAAGTAAAAGTAAAGTAAAGGTAAAGTTAAAGCATAGTAAAAGTATAAAAACTATGTACGTATAATACGCGTATAAATATATATAATATTAATTTAAATCGTTATATATATTTAATGAAATAAAATATAAATATTGTTATATTTATTATACTGGTTAAGTAATGAGTTGTCAAAAGTGATTCTAGATATTTATAAAAGTTATATACGTTTTAATAATAAAGTTCTTTTTTAAACTGAAAACGTCTTTGTACGTTTGAAAATAGATTAATAGAATATTATGGAAACCAATTCTCCACTAACTTTTGTCTAACTTTCGTAAATGACACTTTTATTTTTATTTATAAATAGCTTTACAAATTATTCTGAATATCGTTAAGAGGAATAGATTTTCTCAAATCATAGTGGACCTCTCAACAGAGACTTGTAATCATAATTCAATGTTTCTGATAATTCATTCATTTAATATATATTTTTTTTAATTTCGTCAAAAATCATATTGAAACAAATACGTTCGTGTAAAGTATTATACGTTTAATACTTTATTAATATTCTCAAGTTATAATATATATATATACATATACATATCTATTTATATATAACGGTTCATGAATCGTCGGAATTTGATCGAGGTTATAATGAATGTATGAACACAGTTTAAAATTCTTGAGATTTAACTTAACAAACTTTTCTTATCGTGTCGGAATAATATAAAGATTAAAGTTTAAATTTGGTCAGAAATTTCCGGGTCGTCACATTACCTACCCGTTAAAGAAATTTCGTCCCCGAAATTTGATAGAGGTCGTCATGACTAACAATGAGAATGTTATTATAACGATTATAGAGTTTTATCATGTTCAAGAAGAATGGATAAAATAATTCGATTACTCGAAGCGTGTGAGTGAAGTTATCGTAAATGAATGAAATGAGAAAATAGGGATTCGTCTTATCTTTTGACGTCATCACGGTTGATCTCCGGATTAAAGAAAATCTTTGTAATCTATATAGGATTTGATTATTCGGCGATTAATGAAATTATGATCCTCTTCGAATTAATGCGATAATCCATTTTGATTTCTCTGTCGGATATTTCACTATAAATCCACCTCATTTGTTTTCTTACAACTCACACCTTCTCAACTCATATTTTAAAGTATTTGTCAATATGCTTCATCCAGTGCTGATTCTTGATATACTCCTCACTTTCATATCTGTCGCTCTTCTTTTTCATCTGCCTCAGGAAGAATCTATTTACTTCTACTATACTCTTGGTTTTATAGTGTTTTTAGTTCTCCCGTGTCTTTATATTGCTATATACATTGATATATGCAGTTTATGATTTCTGGGTTGTTGTTGGGTTTTATATCTTCCCTTTTATTTCAAAGTCCTTGCTTCTTCTATAATCATTGTCATCCACAGTTAATGCTCTCTTCTATTTGCTATGATTTATACTCCCATTTCTAGTTCGGAGCTTTGTCCTTTCGTTTCTTCTTCTTGCGATTAAGCACCGCTTGTAATGGTCCAGAATTCGCAGATATAAATTTCGGAATGAACATTGTTAATGTTCTAGGAAGGAAATTGTAATGGCACGATCTTAACTTGTCAAATTACCAGAATACCTCGGAAAAGGCCGAATCATCAAGAAATATTTTCTTGATATTTAGAGATCAAAGAGAATATAAGAGTCGCGTAACATAGCACATGATGATGTTATGATCTGTGAATCATCATGTTCCATTTAGAAACTCAGCATGAATTACTGTAATATAATCACGTTGATCAAGTGTCATTATATTATACTAACTCATGCTTCAGCTCCCAACACTTTTTCAAGAATATTCCTATTTTAAACTCGAATGTTTCAGAATTTAGAAACTAAAATAGTTTCTTTTATGATATAATACAGATAGCGCGAAGAGGTAAATGATTTCAGAAAAGAATAATTATAAAAATATCTTAGAATGTCTAATATCAGAGGATGATGAAGGATATTGTCCGCAGGGGTTTAGAGTCAGGAGCAAGGTATTGGTTAATGACTTCAGCAAGTACTGAATCATTTGGATTCTTTGAAGGCAGGTTCAGCCTTTGTGATTTGTCCACAGCCTCCTTTATACTTTGCTCAATCCGTTTTCCAGTTCCAAAGCTTCTCTTTTTCTGAGCTTTGCCAATATACTATCCTTTATCATCCAACTTTTTACTGTTAAGGTCGTTTACAGTTTTTGCTGCTTCATCAGCATTTTTCAAAATTTCGAGAACTGGTTCACAGTTTAGGGTGTTTTTCAGAAATTTCTCATTCAAAGAATGTAAGTCTTGGAGGTAGACGTTGTGTGTATATGTAATTGTTGATGTAGACATGCTGTGAGGTTTCAAAATACTGATTGCTGATTCTCAATAATTGGTATGGCAATTCTTGTTATAAGGTACGAATAAGTATATGATAGGGTTTCCATAATTATAATGATTTTTTTTTTGGAAAGTCAAAGATCAGTGAAGTTGTTGGTAAGTTTATTGCTAATGTGGTGAATATAAACGATTCCCCAGTAACGTTGGCGAAAGGGCAACGTATCTATCGAGGTTATAATAAGACTGTTTTGATTGAGAAGTCGAAGTTGACTTGCTGGAGCTGTGACAAAACTGTATATTTTGAAACGGAATTGAAAAGTTATTTTAGCTAGTAAATGCCAAAGGGTCTAACACGGATACGTGTCGAACTATGACTTAGGTTTTGAGAGTTTTTCAGGTGTATAACTGTGGGTAACATGTGGTTGGATTATTATCTCGATTGTTCCTTAGTTGAAGTGTCTTCAGGAATTTTGAAGGGTTTGAGCACATATTGTAATCGTTAATACATATGATGTTCTAACACAGTTTTGAAGTCAAAGTATAGCTTTAAAAGATATAGGAATCTAAGAGTGATGATACTGGTTATATTTCGAATTGAATTATGCGATTTCAAAATCAGAATATGTAATTGAATTTGAATGAGTATGATTGTTTTGATTTATATGAAAGAATGGATATTGTTGTGAAAGTAGGGAGTATAGTTGATGATTGCTGAATCAGTTTCGAAAAAAGTAATATATTAATTGTGAATTTATATATCTCTCGGGTATTACCTACCCGTTAAAAAAAATTTCACAATTAATATTTTGTACAAAAGAAGTTTATTACAGTCTTTATGAAAATATATGTGTATATTTTCTTTAGATGTAATATAGATTTAATTATTGAGTTAATATTAAATTAAACTCATTTGTTTTATGGTTAGAACTAGAATTGAGTAATCCCTAAAACTTTATAAATTGCATAAGTATTTCTTCAATAATATTGAAATTATGAATCATTACTTTGTTATTTGTTGGTTTTCGTGAAATTCTTGTGAACTTCGCAAGGTACGAATGATGTTATTTGAAAAGTTTCGAGTACATCGATGAAGAAAGTGTAAAATCAAACATATATTCGAATAATACACTTGATTAATTATGAATTGGATTTTTATTGAACTGAGACAGAGATTGTAATTAACGATGGTTAAGTTGCGGACGAAGGACGTACATCATTGCATATTTGTAATATGAATTAACTGAGTAGTTAAGATTCACACATAATAGCTTAGTACGGGAAGATTTATTATGGTTTAAAAATTTATACATATAAAATATACATATAAATTTTCGATTGGAAATGAGTTAATACTTCATAACTCGTTGATACAATATATTTGTTGTTGATTCGTAATGATGTCCACAATGATTCTTGAACTGACAGAGTTTGTGATGTTAAGGTGCTGTTGATTCTGACGATACTGACGGCACTGACTGTGTTGATGATGCTACGGTCCTGTTGATGTTGTTGGTAAAACAATTCTAGCTTGTAAATCGTATACCATTTTTGATCAAAGTTTCTACTCTACCATCTCCGTTCACTCATCCGATTTACGGTCAGAATTAAATAATCTCTAAGATTTTGGAGATTACATAACTGCCGCAGAGATATCTCTTCAATGAAGTTTATGAATTAATACTTCATTGTTTGTTGTTGTTGATATTCTTGGATATTTACAGGGCATATGACGTTGATGTTTGAGATACAGATTGTGATGTTGCGGTATGGGATGTGGATGTTGTTGGTGGTGGTGGTGATGGTACTGTTGGTGTTGCTGATAGTGGTACTGTTTATGCTGCTGGTGCTGCTGCTGGTGTTTGTAACCTTTGCAACATATTCTCCAAAGCCACTACCCTAGCGCGAAGCTCGTTGACTTCTTCTATTACACCGGGGTGATTGTCGGTTCGGACGAGCGGATAAATAAAATCTAGAATTTGGTGTAGTATGTAATCGTGACGAGATACTCTAGAAATAAGAGAGAAAATGGTGTTTCGGATAGGTTCGCCGGTAAGTGCTTCAGGTTCTTCGCCAAGAGGACAATGTGGTGGATGGAAGGGATCACCTTCTTCTTGTCTCCAATGATTAAGAAGGCTACGAACCCATCCTCAATTCATCCAGAATAGATGATGACTAATTGGTTGATCCATTCCGGTCACACTGCTTTCGGAACTTGAGTGGGATTCCATTTCGGAATCCGAGGGACTTGAACTAATGACAAATTCCATTTCGTACGATTGAATAAAGAATTTTTCGATATGAAATGATTTTTCAGCTATCGGGTGGTATTCTAATTATATAGAGCAAAAGGTTTCGTAGATTACGGAGGAATTTACGGAATATGTCAGGCAAAGGTTACAGTAACATATACGCTAAGATATGAATTTTGTCTATACACTATTCATGCAATCATTGCAATAAGATGTGTCTAGACTAAGAATGATAAGCAGGTAATTTCCGACAAAAATGATGAGCAAAACTTTTGACATGCAGACACGGTCGAAGTCCAGACTCACTAATGCATCCTAACGACTATCAGTTAGACACACTAATGCAGACCTGGTTCGCTAAGACCACCGCTCTGATACCAACTGAAAGGACCCGTTCATATACATTATAAACGATTCACAATAGTTGATTACATCGCGAGGTATTTGACCTCTATATGATACATTTTACAAACATTGCATACGTTTTTAAAAGACAAACTTTCTTTACAATGAAAGTTGACGGCATGCACACCATTTCATAATACATCCGACTATAATTGGCTTAATAATAATCTTGATGAACTCAATGACTCGAATGCAACGTCTTTCAAAATATGCCATGAATGACTCCAAGTAATATCCTTAAAATGAGCTAATGCACAGCGGAAGATTTCTTTAATACCTGAGAATAAACATGCTTTAAAGTGTCAACCAAAAGGTTGGTGAGTTCATAGGTTTATCATAACAATCATTTTAATATATTAATAGACCACAAGATTTCCGTTTATAAATATATGTACACTCGCAAGTGTATAGAAATATTCTATAAGTTGTAGGCACCCGGTAACAAGCCTTAACGTTCATGTTTTACCCTCTGAAGTACACCAGATCAGGTGTGTTTAAAATAACCTCGAAGTACTAAAGCATCCCATAGTCAGGATGGGGTTTGTCAGGCCCAATAGATCTATCTTTAGGATTCGCGCCTACCGTACATAGACAAGTAGTTTAATGTTACCAAGCTAAGGGTATATTTCTGGTTTAAACCCACGTAGAATTAGTTTTAGTACTTGTGCCTATTTCGTAAAACATTTATAAAAACAGCGCATGTATTCTCAGTCCCAAAAATATATATAAAAGGGAGCAAATGAAACTCACAATACTGTATTTTGTAGTAAAAATACATATAACGTCATTTAACAAGTGCAAGGTTGGCCTCGGATTCACGAACGTATCAATATTGAGATTCAATATTGCAGGAAAGTACGTAGACGCAACGGAGATGATAAACACTAGATTGACCTCACGAGCATACCCATGAACCATACCCATCACCTCCATAGCTATAACCCATAATTTTCTTAGCTTCGACTCATTAAAAAAAACTATTTTGAAATTACTCGGACAGCACTCCGTCGTAATATTTTATATATACTAATAATATCTTGAAATAATACAGAGCAAAATATATATATATATATATATATATATATATATATATATATATATATATATATATATATATAAATCGATCGAGAGAGTTTAGAGAAATATATTTTCAAGTTTCTATGAAATAATGAAACCTATTGAATTCTATTTATAATAGATTTTTGAATTATTAAAGTGAATTATTAAAGTATGAATTATTAAAGTGAATTATTAAAGTATAAATTATTAAAGTGAATTATTAAAGTATGAATTATTAAAGTGAATTATTAAAGTATGAATTATTAAAATGAATTATTAAAGTTAAAGTAAAGTAAAAGTAAAGTAAAGGTAAAGTTAAAGTATAGTAAAAGTATAAAAACTGTGTACGTATAATAAGCGTATAAATATATATAATATTAATTTAAATCGTTATATATATTTAATGAAATAAAATATAAATATCGTTATATTTATTATACTGGTTAAGTAATGAGTTGTCAAAAGTAATTCTAGATATTTATAAAAGTTATATACGTTTTAATAATAAAGTTCTTTTTTAAACTGAAAACGTCTTTGTACGTTTGAAAATAGATTAATAGAATATTATGGAAACCAATTCTCCACTAACTTTTGTCTAACTTTTGTAAATGACACTTTTTGTTTTTATTTATAAATAACTTTACAAATTATTCTGAATATCGTTAAGAGGAATAGATTTTCTCAAATCATAGTGGACCTCTCAACAGAGACTTGTAATCATAATTCAATGTTTCTGATAATTCAATCATTTAATATATTTTTTTTTTAATTTCGTCAAAAATCATATTGAAACAAATACGTTCGTGTAAAGTATTATACGTTTAATACTTTATTAATATTCTCAAGTTATAATATATATATATATACATATACATATCTATTTATATATAATGGTTCATGAATCGTCGGAATTTTGTCGAGGTTATAATGAATGTATGAACACAGTTTAAAATTCTTGAGATTTAACTTAACAAACTTTTCTTATCGTGTCGGAATAATATAAAGATTAAAGTTTAAATTTGGTCAGAAATTTCCGGGTCGTCACACTTGGGGTAGCAACTCATGATTATGGTGTTCTTGAAAGTCGGACAGTATAAACGTATTAGTTCCATACACCCAATCGAATTTAACCCTAGCCCTACATCCGGTGCATTCCATGTTGCTTTTCCTAATTGGCTTTTTACTACTTTGCAATGTGTCAAAGTTCACTTGCATTGGCACACCACCTCTATTGCACAAGTAATATTTCTGCTTCACCAACCCAGATTTTGTAGTCTTTTGAGTTGACTTTCGTATGTCAAAACATGCATGAAACGCGTATAACCTATACATTTTTTCACACTCTTCAAGTGTTCCATAATTTTTTCCAACAACTGGTAGTAAACTCTCATCAACGATTGGTGCATAATACAATGAACCACCTGGTGTTTCTTTTTTAAGTGTTGTACCTACTATTGGTGTATCTATACCTGTCCAAAAAAAAATAGACAATCACCTGTGATTTAAATGTTCACTAAATATAACTTAAACAACTAACACATGATCAGTGACTAATATGTTACTTTCACTCATTCATATCTAATAAAGACAATCACATGTGATTTAACTGTTATTCACTCATTCATATGACAAATGACTAAAACAATCACAAGTGATTTTTAACAAGAAACAAGTGCATGATAAGAGACACAGATATACATATCACATATAGTATTATCATAAAACAAAATCACATGTGATTAAATAAACATAATCACATGTGATTGAATAAATACAATCACAGTATAATCACAGGTATTAAATCACAGTAATGTATCATCATAATACCCAATCACATGTGATCCAATACGAAAAAATTTACAATATGTTTTATTTCATCATACGTATAATCACAGGTATTAACATAAAACAAAATCACATGTGATTAAATAAAGATAATCACATGTGATTGAATATATACAATCACAGGTATTAAATCACAGTAATGTATCATCATAATACCCAATCACGTGTGATCCAATACAGAAAAAAAACATACCTGTAGCGTTATCTATAATTTCTTCATCAATGATCTCGTATTCTACTTCAATTGGTTCGTTTTCTGGCTCCATTGCTTCGTATTCTTCTTCCATTGATTAATTGATTGGACAATTTGATTCGCAGCAGTGAAACGATCATGCAACAAAATACATATCATTAAACTCAATCACATGTGATTGACTAACTTGAAATTTACAACAGTTCAGTTTCTGTCTTCATTCTATTTATGATTATCACTTTAACTAGAAATTACATGTGATTGACAAAGAAATTACTCAAATTCAAAGTAAATACTGTTTCATCCAAATTTAATCACATGTGATTAAAGAAGAAACAATACACATACTAATGCGGATTAAGGATCGATGGCTTAAACAGAAAGATAGATATTGATTAAACCTTCTCGGTTTAAACAAAAATACAACCTTCTCGGTTGAACAAAACCTTCACGGCTTCTTTTATATTACTTCACGTAATATTATTTCAAAAATACAAAATATCAATCAACTAACTACCTCTAATACGTGCCAGGAGTATGTATATATATTGACTAAAAGATAACAAAACTAAAACAAGGTAAGACTTTTAAACTTTAAAGATAAACACAAAAACTAAACTAACTTTTAGATAAAAATAAAGTTGAAAACTTCTAGCATGCTTCCAATTCAACGGCTGGTCTTTGACCGCTTCATTACCCAATTCCCATTCGCATCCTCTTAGGCCCAAATGCAATTAAATACTTAGCCTGCTTTGTTGCTGAACTTAGGCCTAATTTTGTTGGATATGGGCTTATACAATCCACACATAATACTGCATCATTCTCCCTTTCTTCGAAAAGACTAGTCCTCGAGTCTACATCATCGCCACTATAACCGACATATGATGACAAATTAGGAGCAATAAAAGTGGCGAATTTATTATAATGAACCGGGAGTTCAATCTGAGACGTGTTATAGTAAATTGTTTCTAACACACGAAAAAAACTATTAGCTGTTTTGTTGTCACTATCACAAGGTATTGGCGACACCAAATGCGCCACAGTAGTATATATCTCGCCCGCTTTTGTCTCCTCTTCTTCACAATAAGTATCATAAATGGGTGTTGTATATTCCTCCACAAAAGGTTCGGGAATATACTCCATATTAAAAACTTGATCAACCGAATCAATAGTGTCATCGGATTGAGCCTTTCTTGAAATTTCAAGATTTTCAAGCTTCATCTCTATACGACGCAAGAGATTTTGCATGTTTTCCAACTCTTGAATCTTGCGATTCAATCTCTCGAACTCAGTTTGTTTAGCCATGCCTGAACTCTGATACCGCATAATGCGGATTAAGGATCGATGGCTTAAACAGAAAGATAGATATTGATTAAACCTTCTCGGTTTAAACAAAAATACAACCTTCTCGGTTGAACAAAACCTTCACGGCTTCTTTTATATTACTTCACGTAATATTTTTTCAAAAATACAAAATATCAATCAACTAACTACCTCTAATACGTGCCAGGAGTATGTATATATATTGACTAAAAGATAACAAAACTAAAACAAGGTAAGACTTTTAAACTTTAAAGATAAACACAAAAACTAAACTAACTTTTAGATAAAAATAAAGTTGAAAACTTCTAGCATGCTTCCAATTCAACGGCTGGTCTTTGACCGCTTCATTACCCAATTCCCATTCGCATCCTCTTAGGCCCAAATGCAATTAAATACTTAGCCTGCTTTGTTGCTGAACTTAGGCCTAATTTTGTTGGATATGGGCTTACACAATCCACACATAATACTGCATCACATACCTTCAGCATTCTGGATTTCGATTTGTTCTTCGTTACTGATATCGATTTCTGGTTCCATTTTGCTTAAATTGAAGGTGAATATCAATTGATTTTGAGAAGAATTCGTATATCCTGCAATTTTTTAGTGATTGACTGCTTTTACGAATCAACGTTAAATCCGTTAGAATCGTATGATCATAAATCGGAGCTATAACGGTGTTAACGAGGTTGAAGATGACCGATCGGTCGCCGGAGAAACGTTAATCGCCGATCGCCAGGAGCCTGTTAGGGTTTTGAGGGATTTGATCGATAGCCTTCGTGGTTTTGTCAAGTACGTAAGGGTGTAATTGGCAAATGACAAAAATACCCTTCCAGTACAAATTGGTGGTTTAATCTGGTGCATTGATCAAAAAAGATCCAAAGGCTGAGGTGTGTTCCTTGGTTCTCAACCTTTTACTTGTTTTCTTCTGATTACAACTCTAAGATACATATGTATGTAATATAAGTCAAACCATTAAATATTAATAACAACAAATAGTTTATGTAGACGGGGAGTCAGAAGACAAAGTTAAAAAAAAGTAGACCGGTAATGCTCGACCAGTGCACCTTCTATTGATAATACTTTGAATAAACAGTTGATGACCCATATTGATTTGTTTAGCGTCAATTTCAACCCATTTTCAAATTGAAAATCTGTTAACAACCCTTAAAACCAAAAAACTATAATCTTTAAAGCTAACTAAAAGTTGAAAAATAACTCACACACAATGCGTCAAATTACCAATGATGTGTTTATAGCTTATGAGGTTGCAAAAAAAAAAACATGTTATGTCAAACACATTTCTAAGAGGCCCCAAGTAGGATAAACAATAGAAAAGGAAAGTCTAGTTAAATGGAAATACAATAACTGTTAAGCAGAATGTTTGATATACAATTACAATACAAACTGATTTAAAAAGGCTAAATATCATGTTTATACTCACCGTTGTTATTTCGAATCCACCATTAACTGCCTTCATAACTGGTTTCTCTAAAATGCACATTAGCTAAATCTGCAACATGACTTTATTCACGTACCTGAAAACACAGTTAACAGAATTAAAGATGTTCATCATGTATTGCATTCATATTAAGTAAGAATCGGAAATTAAAATATTGACGAAAAAAGTTTACCACCCGTTTTGAGTAGTCAGTTCCAAATATTTTGAGTGCGAGTAGCTTGCCAACAACAGCTCCTTGCTGAACAAATGGCATAAGATTGTTTGGGGTCGCTAGGATGTGCGCCCATTGGCGTGAAGTACCACAACACTATAATTTTCTATTTAGAGTCCAAAGCATATATATCACGGAAATCAGTATGTAGCAACCCTTATTAAGGTCCTTAATGATCTTGGCAGCCACGAAAGTTTCTGAAACCAAAAAAGGCGAAACACATCACAAAATTGTGTGTGTTGACAAATACAAAGAAACTTATAAGTTCATATGAAACCTTCAAGTTCCATTTGTTGATTGCAGACGATCATTAGAGGAAGATGAGAATGCATTGCCATCAACATTCACTCCATATTCAACTGTCCCATACTTGTCACGTGTCATCTCAACCCAAAATTATCATGTCCACGTATTTGGACGGAAGACACCCTTGATAAAGAATATCTATTAGCATACACCTTTTTCGACATTTCCTCAAAATCACGTACTGTGTAGCTTCTTGAAATAAAAAAAAAAAAAAAATCTTTTTTAGAAATTAAACATGTTGATTGTAGATAACGTATGGTGATACAACTACAAGTTACAAACCGAACTGTTTTACTTAATCAAGGTGGACTTATTACTTACAGCCTTGTCGAGTCCCTAATGACCAGCAAGTGAACAAGCTTTGTTTGCAATTCTCTTTTTTTTTTTTTTTTTGACAACCATCTCCAAGAACACATCATCTGAGTACACATGACCATAAATTCCATGTACTGATATCACAGCCGATTATCGTTATCATAAGAATTAGAAATTGAAAGTAATACATACTATAGTAATTGAATATTACATGAGACATATTTACTTAAATATCTCGAGTAATCGTCCCAATTGTTGGTTGCCTCATCGTACCCTATAAACAAACAACATATGCAAGGATTTAAGTTACAAACTTTTGATGAATAACAGCAACCTAGTACAGAGTATGTTTTACACCAGGGATGGCATCGGGCCAGGTTTGGGCCGAGTATAGGTAATCCCAGTCTCAAACCCGATTAAAAAACCTTGTCCCAAACCCGATCCCAAACTCGGCGGGTCCCCATTTATTTATTAACTATCGGGTTTCCCCACGGGTATTCGGGTCCCCATTTACTTAATAACTATTGGGTAATTGAGTTTCTTTACGGATATCCGAATCTCCATTTATAATAAATATAGATATATGTGAACTATTGGATCCATTTGTTATTGTATAAAGTGAGGACTGTTACTAATACGGAGTATTTAAACAAACAAGGTGATATAGCTACAGCTATAGTTGCAACAAATGATAACAAAGAAAATTGTTAGCAGTTATAGTTATAGTTACACACTTACACACTACTACACAGGTCTGGACTTCATACAAAACAATACAACCAATGACCAATACATTTACATTTACATTTACATTTACATTTACAATTTACAATTTACAATAAGTATATTAGTCAACACCAATGAATAGTACTCGAGCCAACACCAATGAACGGTACTCGGGTGATGTCATCACGACATCACCTATTTCGTCTTTTAGTGGTTTTTTCACGGTTTTTCATACCAATATATTAGCCAACACCAATGAATAGTATTCGGGTGATGTCATCACGACATCACCTATTTCGTCTTTTAGTTTTTTTTTTTTTTTAATCCCGATTACCTGGTCCAACGGAGTGGGCTACTCCGGACCTCCATCTAGTTATTATGTACTACGGAGTACTTAATAGTTACTCTTATAGTTAGAAAAATTGTTTTTGACAACTAAAAATGACGATTGTAACAAAAAAAAATATTTTTTGTCAATTTATATTTTATAATATATGTAATTATTGAAATTTAAAAAGGTCGGGTATGCGAATTTGAGTATTTTTCCGGGTATACGGGCCACTGTATGATCCATATAATCATGAATATCAATAAATGTTCGTATGACGCAACAAATTTATTTATGTGTAAACCTTTATGTGCATCCACCAAGACCCAACTTCGTGGCATCATTTTAAGCGATTATCTACAAACTTCGTGGCTTTCAAATGAGCAATATATCATACATACTCTGCAAGACCAAATTAAAAATCATAAATTGGCAAAGGAAATGACTGAAACAGTTTGTGTAGCAACTCATAAATCATACAGCATGACAAAGCATATTACACATTCAATCTTTTCCCATAATTATTCACGATCCAACACACTCATTTCGAATGGTATGGCCACTCTCTCCAACTGAAGAATTATTAGCTGAGTTTTTCTTTTTCTCACCAAAAAAAAGTTGTTCATCACCACTTAAACATCAGAAACAGATGGCATAGTGACACCCAGAGACTTATTAAATCTTTTTAAGGCGGCATTATGAATCCCTTCTCACATCGAAACCCAAAAAAAAAAAAACAAAGCATATACAGCAAAAAACATCCCCATACCAAATTTGAACAACACAGAAACAAATATTAGACAGAAAAATCATGAAATTTCAAAAAATAAACAATAACAATTCGAAAAAACAAATTTGATAGCAACTGATAAAACTTCATCAAGTACAGAAGATACATAAACAATCATAATACACAACAACAAATCCATTTTACATTTGAAATATCGGAAACAAATTTGAAAAAGTACAGACGAAGAATTATACCTGTTATCGTAGCGACGCAAAATCTGAAGCTATCAACAAACAGTCGAAGTAAAAACGTTGCTATACCACTTATACTCATAGCAAATAAGGATTAAAATCAGAGGAATCAAGGCTTTCAAATCCCGAGTCGTTGGTACGGAATCCAAAATCCTAAGGTTAAATGACAATCGCGCAGAGAGAAGCAACTCTTCTGAAACCTTAAATATCGCACAGAATCCAAAACTCTATGGTGAAATTGGAACCCAGCCACTAAAAACGTAAACCCTATAATGAAATTAGCTAGTGGTTGGTCACGTAACTGTTGATCTACAGAGATTAATTTCTATGAAGAATTCAAACCCTAAAGAGAGTAAAAAGAGTAAGGAGTAGCTGTGGTTTTGGAAGGAGTGGCATGAAGATAAAAATATCTGGTATATCCAAATATTTTGGTGAAAATGGTGGAGGGAACTATTCCGCCAAAATAAATGAAAAGAGGGAATGTTAAAAAAGTTTGTAGAAAAAGGAGGTATTTTGGGCCGGGTTTGGATCGGTATATGGGTTTTGGGCAGGTATGGGGATGGCTTTTATTTTTTTGCAGGTCCGGGTTCGAGATGGTTTTAGACACAAACCCCATTATCCGACACCGTATACCAGAAAAAAAAACCCGAATTCATATACTCGGCCCGTATACCGGATTAATTACTTAACCCGTATACCCGATTATCTAGCCCGTATTCCCGATGACTGAGTCATCTTTAAAACTAAAAATTGGTTATAGTTACTTTTTTTAGGAACAACAATTTCAAAGAAACATAGTATAAACACGAACATCCAAATCATGAAAACATCAATTTTCCCAGTGGTATTCAGGTAGTGGTTCAGTTTTCCGGTGGTTCAATGGTGGTTCGTTAGTCCGTTGGTGGTCCGGTGGTTCGTTGTTAGGCGGGTAACAGTCTGTTAGTTCGGTAACAGTCTGTTGGTCCTGTTGCGAATCGGTAGTGGTTTAGTTGTCTGGTGGTGGTTCTGTTGGTGGCATGGTGAACTATATCAGCGGTCGTGTTGTTGTCCGGTGGTGGTCTGGTTCTCTGATGGTGGTTCGGTTGTGGTATTGTTTAGATAGTAGAGCAATAGATCGCAACTAGACCAACAAACCAATATCGGACCACTGAACCCCCAGACCAAACAGTGAAGCAACAGACCACCAACAGACTAAATGACCTCCACCAGACCACCGACGGAGCAACATACCATCAACATACCACCAAACCACCACTATACCACCAGATCCCCAATGGACCACCACGGGACTATTGAACCACCACATGTCCACCAGTGGACAAATGATCCACCACCGAATAACCGAACCACCACATATACACTAGTGTACAACTGAACCAATATCCGGCCACTAATGGACAACTGAATCACCACCGTACAACCAAACCACCTCCGGACCACCAACGAACAATTGAACCACAACCAAACCACCATTGAACCACCATCGGATCAAATGACGATCAATGAATCACCAACGAACCGTTGCCGAACGAACGAACATCCGATGTTGCATGCTCTAGCATTAAGTGTTGAACAATTCAGAGTAAAACACTATATTAATCATTAAAAATATTGTCGTCACCTTGCTAATTTTGAAGATTTAAAGTTGTTATTAGACTCGTTAGTTCTGAATGATCATCTGGATTCATGGTTTACGGTTTAGGGTATAGGGTTTAGGGCCGAGAGTCTATGGTTTGGAGTTTAGGGTTTGGGGCCTAGGGTCTATGGCTTAAGGTTTAGGGTCTATAGTTTAGGGTTTAGGTTCTAAGGTCTAGGTGTAACAACCCCCACTTTTCGACTTCCGATTTTACTAAAATACTTAGAGTTGTTATATACGAATAAATTTAACGTTGACCGAATAAACGTACGCTTAGAATAAATAATATAATTATAAATATTATAAATAAGGTTATGTTATATAATATAACATAATTACATCAATGAATATATATATATATATATATATATATATATATATATATATATATATATATATATATATATATATATATATATATATATATATAATATTTATATTACTTTTGTTATTTAGTTAATAGAATATATAATTAACTAAATAATAAATAATATTATAACATTTATAAAACTAATAAAAACTATAAAGTAATAATCATAAATTTTAATTTTAATTATAAAAACTGAATATAATAATAATTTTTATATAAAATTCGTATTTAATAATTAAACAAATATAGAAATAAAATGTTAAATGTTCTTAGAAATGTATTAAATGATTTTTTTTAGAATTTTATTAAAAAAAAATCATCAAAACTATATCTACTTTTAATAAATAAATACAAAAACATACAAACTATTTTTTCTTATTTTAACTTTTAAGATTTACTTTTAATAAAAATACAAACTACTTTTTCTTATTTTAACTTTTAAGATTTACTTTTAATAAAAATACAAACTACTTTTTCTTATTTTAACTTTTAAGATTTACTTTTAATAAAAATACAAACTACTTTTTCTTATTTTAACTTTTAAGAATTACTTTTAATAAAAATACAAACTACTTTTTCTTATTTTAACTTTTAAGATTTACTTTTAATAAAAATACAAACTACTTTTTCTTATTTTAACTTTTAAGATTTACTTTTAATAAAAATACAAACTACTTTTTCTTATTTTAACTTTTAAGATTTACTTTTAATAAAAATACAAACTACTTACTTTTTCTTATTTTAACTTTTAAGATTTACTTTTAATAAAAATACAAACTACTTTTTCTTATTTTAACTTTTAAGATTTACTTTTAATAAAAATACAAACTACTTTTTCTTATTTATTTTTAATAAAAATACAAACTAATTTTTTTTATTTTAACTTTTAAGATTTACTTTTAATAAAAATACAAACTACTTTTTCTTATTTACTTTTAATACAAATATAAACTACTTTTTCTTATTTTAATTTTTAAGATTTACTTTTAATAAAAATACAAACTACTTTTTCTTATTTTAACTTTTAAGATTTACTTTTAATAAAAATATAAACTACTTTTTCTTATTTACTTTTAATAAAAATACAAACTACTTTTTCTTATTTTAACTTTTAAGATTTACTTTTAATAAAATACAAACTACTTTTTCTTATTTACTTTTAATAAAAATACAAACTACTTTTTCTTATTTTAACTTTTAAGATTAACTTTTAATAAAAATACAAACTACTTTTTCTTATTTTAACTTTTAAGAATTACTTTTAATAAAAATACAAACTACTTTTATTATTTTAACTTTTAAGATTTACTTTTAATAAAAATAAAACTACTTTTATTATTTTAACTTTTAAGATTTACTTTTAATAAAAATAAAACTACTTTTTCGTAATTACTTTTAATAAAAATACAAACTACTTTTTCTTATTTTAACTTTTAAGATTTACTTTTAATAAAAATACAAACTACTTTTTCTTATTTATTTTTAATAAAAATATAAACTACTTTTTCTTATTTTAACTTTTAAGATTTACTTTTAATAAAAATACAAACTACTTTTTCTTATTTTAACTTTTAAGAATTACTTTTAATAAAAATAAAACTACTTTTATTATTTTAAGATTTAATATATATTTTTCTTTTTATTTCTCTTACTTATTTTATTTTTTTATACCTAACATTTTCAACTATAAATACCACATACATTTCTCATTTCAAACTTGCACCTTAATCTCTCATTTCTCTCTTGAAGAACTACTTCTAGTTGATATCCCCGTCACTTACTTGCTTTACTTTCCTTTCTTGCGTGGAATACTTCAACTGCTATTTAAGGTGAATTAATAGCCCCTCTTTATTGCTAGCAAAACTTACTTACTTTTGGGGTGAGACACATGTTGTTGTTTTTTTTTTTTTACTTTTTACACTTTAGACACAATTTGTTCGGCTAAAGTCCCTACAGTGATATTTTTAAGTGCTCGGCATGCTAGGTTATTGGGGGTAGGCCTATCGGGAGTAACGTCCCCGATACATTTGACTATGTCTTTGTATTACTTGATAATGAAATTAAACCGACAAGTATAACTAACTTGTCATGTGGCATACTATCGTTTAGTTTAAATATCACGAATTGGCATAACTATTTCTTTCTATCTTTCGAGATCAACTTTACAAACTAAACCTTGTGGTCTAAAACAACGATCAAACTTTTTGTTAAACCTATGAACTTCACTCAACCTTTTTGGTTGACACTCTAACATGTTTTGTCTCATGTGCTGTTTGATTCAAGCTCTTATACTTACTGCTTATGTGATGCTACTTGGACATAGGATCAAGAGATATCGCATTTATTACTTCTGCATGTGAACATTTCCATTATTGTTATTCCTGTCATTGTAACTACATTTCATTTTCCGCTGCGTACTCATTAAAGTTAAATTCATCATTTAGTATTGTTCTCGTTTATTATAATATGTTGGTATATTTTGATATTAAGTCACATTTTGCCCAGGCCCTAACTGGGGGTGTGACAGATTGGTATCAGAGCATAACCAGGCTGTTATAGAGAACCAGGATTGCATTTTTGTGTGTGCCTTATGTGCTAGCTAGGGTGCCTTAGCAATCTAGGAAACTATAACCTTTCCTGCCTTAGACTTTAAAGCACTTAGGATTGCCCTATAATCTTAACGTTTATGCTTTCCTAAACTTGACTAAAAGATTCTAATCAAAGTCTCTTTCCTAATGATAGGATGTCAAGCTCAAGCGTTAACAAGCCTAACAAGGCAACTCACAACCCTACTAGCGAAGTAGGTGTTGGACACTCTGAAACATCAAGACCTGTTCGAAGTCCTTCTTACAGTCCTGCTTCACCAAATTATAGTCCAAATACTCTGCGAAATTCACAAAGGTCTCCTCAATATTATCCAACTCCGATAATTGAAGATAAAGGAAAATGTCATGAAGAAGCCGGTCCATCAAGGAAGAGAGCCCGTACTCTTTCTTATAATGATGCTGCTAAGTATGAGGGTTTGCTTCGCCACATGGCGAGAGTGGAGGTCCGTATGGATGAGAAGGACCGCGAAATTAAGAAGTTGGTGGAGGAAAATGTTAAACTAAGAAAAGAATTAAGGCTCCTAAAGTACGAGGAAGAACGCAACACTCGTTGGGGAAAGCAATCACTTGCTCATCTCCAGGAGGATGTTAACTTCCGAATGAAAATGTAGAGAAGCCGAGTCGACAAACAACTTGCCTTAAGGAAATACGACATCAATGCCGTTAACAGTCGTGTTACTAACCTTTACGACAATCTCGAGTACCTCTACGAAAAGCAAAAAGGAATGAACGAGCGATATGATAAGTTTATCAAAGAATCTCTCGAATCTCAAACCTAAATGCTAGAGAAACTTGTGAAGGATAACATGGAAAAAGTGATGAAGCAGTTTGAGGAAGAGAAGAAGAGACATGAAGACTACTTCAATCTTAATATTCTTTAGTTATTTTTCCATTTTCTATCTATGTAAAGGCTATGCCTTAAAACTATTTTTATTTCCAAATCGTGCTCTAAAAGGCTTATTTAATGCCTCGTTCCTTAATAATATAAAGTGTTTTATATATATCATGTGTTACGATAAAACTGTTAATGTTCCATTGGGAAATGGAGAGACTCTCATCATCCAAGGTGAAAAGAGTGGTTCCAATCTCAACATCATCTCCTGTATTAAAACTCGCAAATACCTTAAGAAAGGTTATCCAGCTATTCTAGCTCACGTTAAGATGATTGAATCGAAAGAGAAGCGTATTAAAGATGTACCATTAGCTAAAGACTTTCCGATGTGTTTCCCGAAGATCTTCCTGGTCTTCTACCTCCTCGACAAGTTGAATTTCAAATTGATTTAACTCCCGGTGCTGCTCCTATTGCTAAAACGCCGTATCATTTAGCACCCTCCGAGATGAATGAATTATCCAACCAGCTCCAAGAACTATTGGATAAAGGTTTCATTCGTCCAAGCTCGTCCCCATGGGGAGCTCCTATTCTATTTGTTAAAAAGAAGGATGGTACGTTAAGGATGTGCATTGATTACCGCGAACTTAACAAGCTTACTATCAAGAACCGTTATCCGTTGCCACACATTGATGATCTATTCGACCAATTTCAAGGGTCAAGTGTTTATTCAAAGATTGATTTGAGGTCCGGATATCACCAACTTAGAGTCAAGGAATCCGATATTCCTAAGACTGCTTTTCGCACTCGTTATGGGCACTATGAATTCTGTGTCATGCCTTTTGGTTTGACCAATGCTCCTGCCATTTTCATGGATCTCATGAACCGTGTCTGCAAACCTTATCTCGATAAATTCTTCATTGTTTTCATTGATGACATTTTGATCTACTCCAAAAGTGAGAAGGAACATGAGCAACATCTGCGTGTGATTCTTGAACTCTTACGAAAGGAACAACTCTACGCTAAGTTTTCTAAGTGCGAGTTTTGGCTCAAAACCGTACAATTCCTCGGACACGTTGTTGATAGTAATGGAATACATGTCGATCCAGCTAAGATTACCGCTATCCAGAACTGGGAGATACCAAAGACTGCGAAGCATATTCGTCAATTTTTGGGACTTGCTGGTTATTACTGGAGATTCATAAAGGATTTTTCCCTTCTTGCCAAACCTCTTACGAAGCTAACTCAAAAAGGGAAGAAGTTTGAGTGGTCCGAAGAACAGGAATTTGCTTTCAAGATTCTGAAGGAGAAGTTGACCACAACCCCGATTCTATCTTTACCTGAAGGTATTGACGATTTTGTTGTTTACTGCGATGCCTCAAAGCAAGGCTTTGGTTGTGTTTTAATGCAACGTGAAAAGGTTATTGCCTACGCATCTAGACAGTTGAAGAAACACGAGGAGAACTATACCACACACGACCTTGAGTTAGGTGCCGTGGTATTTGCATTAAAGATATGGAGACATTATCTATATGGTACCCAGTTTACGGTATACACTAACCATAAAATTCTTCGACACATATTTGATCAAAAACAGCTGAATATGAGGCAAAGTCGATGGCTCGAGTTATTGAACGATTATGACTGTAAGATGGAATATCATCCTGGCAAGGCAAATGTAGTTGCCGATGCCCTTAGTCGAAAAGACGATGTTAAACGTGTTCGTGCCTTAAACCTGAAAATCAAATCAAATCACATCTTATATCACGAATCTGCGAAGCTCAACTGGAAGCTATTAAACCAACATTTATCGAAGGTGAAGGACCTATCAGTTTCGAGAACCAACTCCAAGTGAAAGCTAATGGTACACGGTACTTTGGCAACAGAATTTGGGTGCCTCGCTTCGGTAATCTTCGTGAACTAGTCTTGGATGAAGCGCATAAGACTAGGTATTCTATTCATCCAGGTTCCAGTAAGATGTAGCACGATGTGAAGGAATTCTACTGGTGGCCTAACATGAAAGCCGACATTGCTACTTATGTTAGTAAGTGTCTCACTTGTTTGAAAGTCAAGGCTGAACATCAAAAGCCTTCTGATCTGTTGACACAACTCGATATTCCGCAGTGGAAGTTGAAATGTCCCGTTCTTATTGATTAAAAACGTTCCATATTAATTGATTTCGTTGCGAGGTTTTGACCTCTATATGAGACGTTTTTCAAAGACTGCATTCATTTTTAAACAAACCATAACCTTTATTTCATCAATAAAGGTTTAAAAAGCTTTACGTAGATTATCAAATAATGATAATCTAAAATATCCTGTTTACACACGACCATTACATAATGGTTTACAATACAAATATGTTACAACAAAATAAGTTTCTTGAATGCAGTTTTTACACAATATCATACAAGCATGGACTCCAAATCTTGTCCTTATTTAAGTATGCGACAGCGGAAGCTCTTAATAATCACCTGAGAATAAACATGCTTAAAACGTCAACAAAAATGTTGGTGAGTTATAGGTTTAACCTATATATATCAAATCGTAACAATAGACCACAAGATTTCATACTTCAATACACATCCCATACATAGAGATAAAAATCATTCGTATGGTGAACACCTGGTAACCGACATTAACAAGATGCATATATATAAGAATATCCCCATCATTCCGGGACACCCTTCGGATATGATATAAATTTCGAAGTACTAAAGCATCCGGTACTTTGGATGGGGTTTGTTAGGCCCAATAGATCTATCTTTAGGATTCGCGTCAATTAGGGTGTCTGTTCCCTAATTCTTAGATTACCAGACTTAATAAAAAGGGGCATATTCGATTTCGATAATTCAACCATAGAATGTAGTTTCACGTACTTGTGTCTATTTTGTAAATCATTTATAAAACCTGCATGTATTCTCATCCCGAAAATATTAGATTTTAAAAGTGGGACTATAACTCACTTTCACAGATTTTTACTTCGTCGGGAAGTAAGACTTGGCCACTGGTTGATTCACGAACCTATAACAATATATACATATATATCAAAGTATGTTCAAAATATATTTACAACACTTTTAATATATTTTGATGTTTTAAGTTTATTAAGTCAGCTGTCCTCGTTAATAACCTATAACTAGTTGTCCACAGTTAGATATACAGAAATAAATCGATAAATATTATCTTGAATCAATCCACGACCCAGTGTATACGTATCTCAGTATTGATCACAACTCAAACTATACATATTTTGGAATCAACCTCAACCCTGTATAGCTAACTCCAACATTCACATATAGAGTGTCTATGGTTGTTCCGAAATATATATAGATGTGTCGACATGATAGGTCGAAACATTGTATACGTGTCTATGGTATCTCAAGATTACATAATATACAATACAAGTTGATTAAGTTATGGTTGGAATATATTTGTTACCAATTTTCACGTAGCTAAAATGAGAAAAATTATCCAATCTTGTTTTACCCATAACTTCTTCATTTTAAATCCGTTTTGAGTGAATCAAATTGCTATGGTTTCATATTGAACTCTATTTTATGAATCTAAACAGAAAAAGTATAGGTTTATAGTCGGAAAAATAAGTTACAAGTCGTTTTTGTAAAGGTAGTCATTTCAGTCGAAAGAACGACGTCTAGATGACCATTTTAGAAAACATACTTCCACTTTGAGTTTAACCATAATTTTTGGATATAGTTTCATGTTCATAATAAAAATCATTTTCTCAGAATAACAACTTTTAAATCAAAGTTTATCATAGTTTTTAATTAACTAACCCAAAACAGCCCGCGGTGTTACTACGACGGCGTAAATCCGGTTTTACGGTGTTTTTCGTGTTTCCAGGTTTTAAATCATTAAGTTAGCATATCATATAGATATAGAACATGTGTTTATTTTATTTTAAAAGTCAAGTTAGAAGGATTAACTTTTGTTTGCGAACAAGTTTAGAATTAACTAAACTATGTTCTAGTGATTACAAGTTTAAACCTTCGAATAAGATAGCTTTATATGTATGAATCGAATGATGTTATGAACATCATTACTACCTTAAGTTCCTTGGATAAACCTACTGGAAAAGAGAAAAATGGATCTAGCTTCAATGGATCCTTGGATGGCTCGAAGTTCTTGAAGCAGAATCATGACACGAAAACAAGTTCAAGTAAGATCATCACTTAAAATAAGATTGTTATAGTTATAGAAATTGAACCAAAGTTTGAATATGATTATTACCTTGTATTAGAATGATAACCTACTGTAAGAAACAAAGATTTCTTGAGGTTGGATGATCACCTTACAAGATTGGAAGTGAGCTAGCAAACTTGAAAGTATTCTTGATTTTATGAAACTAGAACTTTTGGAATTTATGAAGAACACTTAGAACTTGAAGATAGAACTTGAGAGAGATCAATTAGATGAAGAAAATTGAAGAATGAAAGTGTTTGTAGGTGTTTTTGGTCGTTGGTGTATGGATTAGATATAAAGGATATGTTATTTTGTTTTCATGTAAATAAGTCATGAATGATTACTCATATTTTTGTAATTTTATGAGATATTTCATGCTAGTTGCCAAATGATGGTTCCCACATGTGTTAGGTGACTCACATGGGCTACTAAGATCTGATCATTGGAGTGTATATACCAATAGTACATACATCTAAAAGCTGTGTATTGTACGAGTACGAATACGGGTGCATACGAGTAGAATTGTTGATGAAACTGAACGAGGATGTAATTGTAAGCATTTTTGTTAAGTAGAAGTATTTTGATAAGTGTATTGAAGTCTTTCAAAAGTGTATAAATACATATTAAAACACTACATGTATATACATTTTAACTGAGTCGTTAAGTCATCGTTAGTCGTTACATGTAAGTGTTGTTTTGAAACTTTTAGGTTAACGATCTTGTTAAATGTTGTTAACCCAATGTTTATAATCTCAAATGAGATTTTAAATTATTATATTATCATGATATTATCATGTATGAATATCTCTTAATATGATATATATACATTAAATGTCTTTACAACGATAATCGTTACATATATGTCTCGTTTAAAAATCATTAAGTTAGTAGTCTTGTTTTTACATATGTAGTTCATTGTTAATATACTTAATGATATGTTTACTTATCATAGTATCATGTTAACTATATATATATCCATATATATGTCATCATATAGTTTTTACAAGTTTTAACGTTCGTGAATCACCGGTCAACTTGGGTGGTCAATTGTCTATATGAAACATATTTCCATTAATCAAGTCTTAACAAGTTTGATTGCTTAACATGTTGGAAACATTTAATCATGTAAATATCAATCTCAATTAATATATATAAACATGGAAAAGTTCGGGTCACTACAGTACCTACCCGTTAAATAAATTTCGTCCCGAAATTTTAAGCTGTTGAAGGTGTTGACGAATCTTCTGGAAATAGATGCGGGTATTTCTTCTTCATCTGATCTTCACGCTCCCAGGTGAACTCAGGTCCTCTACGAGCATTCCATCGAACCTTAACAATTGGTATCTTGTTTTGCTTAAGTCTTTTAACCTCACGATCCATTATTTCGACGGGTTCTTCGATGAATTGGAGTTTTTCGTTGATTTGGATTTCATCTAACGGAATAGTGAGATCTTCTTTAGCAAAACATTTCTTCAAATTCGAGACGTGGAAAGTGTTATGTACAGCCGCGAGTTGTTGAGGTAACTCAAGTCGGTAAGCTACTGGTCCGACACGATCAATAATCTTGAATGGTCCAATATACCTTGGATTTAATTTCCCTCGTTTACCAAATCGAACAACGCCTTTCCAAGGTGCAACTTTAAGCATGACCATCTCTCCAATTTCAAATTCTATATCTTTTCTTTTAATGTCAGCGTAGCTCTTTTGTCGACTTTGGGCGGTTTTCAACCGTTGTTGAATTTGGATGATCTTCTCGGTAGTTTCTTGTATAATCTCCGGACCCGTAATCTGTCTATCCCCCACTTCACTCCAACAAATCGGAGACCTGCACTTTCTACCATAAAGTGCTTCAAACGGCGCCATCTCAATGCTTGAATGGTAGCTGTTGTTGTAGGAAAATTCTGCTAATGGTAGATGTCGATCCCAACTGTTTCCGAAATCAATAACACATGCTCGTAGCATGTCTTCAAGCGTTTGTATCGTCCTTTCACTCTGCCCATCAGTTTGTGGATGATAGGCAGTACTCATGTCTAGACGAGTTCCTAATGCTTGCTGTAATGTCTGCCAGAATCTTGAAATAAATCTGCCATCCCTATCAGAGATAATAGAGATTGGTATTCCATGTCTGGAGAAGACTTCCTTCAAATACAGTCGTGCTAACTTCTCCATCTTGTCATCTTCTCTTATTGGCAGGAAGTGTGCTGATTTGGTGAGACGATCAACTATTACCCAAATAGTATCAAAACCACTTGCAGTCCTTGGCAATTTAGTGATGAAATTCATGGTAATGTTTTCCCATTTCCATTCTGGGATTTCGGGTTGTTGAAGTAGACCTGATGGTTTCTGATGCTCAGCTTTGACCTTAGAACACGTCAAACATTCTCCTATGTATTTAGCAACATCGGCTTTCATACCCGGCCACCAAAAATGTTTCTTGAGATCCTTGTACATCTTCCCCGTTCCAGGATGTATTGAGTATCTGGTTTTATGAGCTTCTCTAAGTACCATTTCTCTCATATCTCCAAATTTTGGTACCTAAATCCTTTCAGCTCTATACCGGGTTCCGTCTTCCCGAATATTAAGATGCTTCTCCGATCCTTTGGGTATTTCATCCTTTAAATTTCCCTCTTTTAAAACTCCTTGTTGCGCCTCCTTTATTTGAGTAGTAAGGTTATTATGAATCATTATATTCATAGATTTTACTCGAATGGGTTCTCTGTCCTTCCTGCTCAAGGCATCGGCTACCACATTTGCCTTCCCCGGGTGGTAACGAATCTCAAAGTCGTAATCATTCAATAATTCAATCCACCTACGCTGCCTCATATTCAGTTGTTTCTGATTAAATATATGTTGAAGACTTTTGTGGTCGGTATATATAATACTTTTGACCCCATATAAGTAGTGCCTCCAAGTCTTTAATGCAAAAACAACCGCGCCTAATTCCAAATCATGCGTCGTATAATTTTGTTCGTGAATCTTCAATTGTCTAGACGCATAAGCAATCACCTTCGTTCGTTGCATTAATACACAACCGAGACCTTGCTTTGATGCGTCACAATAAATCACAAAATCATCATTCCCTTCAGGCAATGACAATATAGGTGCCGTAGTTAGCTTTTTCTTCAATAACTGAAACGCTTTCTCTTGTTCATCATTCCATTCAAATTTCTTCCCTTTATGCATTAATGCAGTCAAGGGTTTTGCTATTCTGGAAAAGTCTTGGATGAACCTTCTGTAGTAACCAGCTAGTCCTAAAAACTGGCGTATGTGTTTCGGAGTTTTCGGGGTTTCCCACTTTTCAACAGTTTCTATCTTTGCCGGATCCACCTTAATACCTTCTTTGTTCACTATGTGACCGAGGAATTGAACTTCTTCCAACCAAAATGCACACTTTGAAAACTTAGCGTACAATTCTTCCTTCCTCAATACTTCTAACACCTTTCTCAAATGTTCACCGTGTTCTTGGTCATTCTTTGAGTAAATAAGTATGTCATCAATGAAAACAATGACAAACTTGTCAAGGTATGGTCCACACACTCGGTTCATAAGGTCCATGAACACAGCTGGTGCATTAGTTAAACCAAACGGCATGACCATAAACTCGTAATGACCGTAACGTGTTCTGAAAGCAGTCTTTGGAATATCATCTTCTTTCACCCGCATTTGATGATACCCGGAACGTAAGTCAATCTTTGAATAAACAGACGAGCCTTGTAGTTGATCAAATAAGTCATCGATTCTCGGTAGTGGGTAGCGGTTCTTGATGGTAAGTTTGTTCAACTCTCGATAGTCGATACACAACCTGAATGTACCATCTTTCTTCTTGACAAACAAAACAGGAGCTCCCCACGGTGATGTGCTTGGTCGAATGAAACCACGCTCTAAAAGTTCTTGTAATTGGCTTTGCAGTTCTTTCATCTCGCTGGGTGCGAGTCTGTAAGGAGCACGAGCTATTGGTGCAGCTCCTGGTACAAGATCTATTTGAAATTCAACGGATCGATGTGGGGGTAATCCCGGTAATTCTTTCGGAAATACATCAGGAAATTCTTTTGCGACGGGAACATCATTGATGCTCTTTTCTTCAGTTTGTACTTTCTCGACGTGTGCTAGAACAGCATAGCAACCTTTTCTTATTAGTTTTTGTGCCTTCAAATTACTAATAAGATGTAGCTTCGTGTTGCCCTTTTCTCCGTACACCATTAAGGGTTTTCCTTTTTCTCGTATAATGCGAATTGCATTTTTGTAACAAACGATCTCCGCTTTAACTTCTTTCAACCAGTCCATACCGATTATCACATCAAAACTCCCTAAATCTACTGGTATCAAATCAATCTTAAATGTTTCGCTAACCAGTTTAATTTCTCAATTCCGACATATATTATCTGCTGAAATTAATTTACCATTTGCTAATTCGAGTAAAAATTTACTATCCAAAGGTGTCAATGGACAACTTAATTTAGCACAAAAATCTCTACTCATATAGCTTCTATCCGCACCCGAATCAAATAAAACGTAAGCAGATTTATTGTCAATAAGAAACGTACCCGTAACAAGCTCCGGGTCTTCCTGTGCCTCTGCCGCATTAATATTGAAAACTCTTCCGCGGCCTTGTCCATTCGTGTTCTCCTGGTTCGGGCAATTTCTAATAATGTGGCCCGGTTTTCCACATTTATAACAAACTACATTGGCATAGCTTGCTCCGACACTACTTGCTCCGCCATTACTCGTTCCGACACCATTTGTTCCTTTCGTTCAATTAACCCCTGGTCCGTAGACCTCACACTTCGCCGCGCTATGACCATTTCTTTTACACTTGTTGCAAAATTTGGTGCAGAACCCCGAGTGATACTTTTCACACCTTTGGCATAGCTGCTTCTGATTGTTGTTGTTGTTGCGGTTATTATTGTTGTTGGGATGATTGTTGTAGTTGCTGTTGTTGTTGTTGTTGTTGTTGGGCCGTTTGTTGTAGTTGCGATTGATGTTGCGATTATTGGGATAATTGTTGCGATTGCTGTTGTTGTTGTATTGGTGATTCTTATCACCATTTTCCTCCCACTTTCTTTTGACTTGCTTCACATTGGCCTCTTCAGCAGTCTGTTCTTTAATTCTTTCTTCAATCTGGTTCACTAGTTTGTGAGCCATTCTACATGCCTGTTGTATGGAGGCGGGCTCGTGTGAACTTATATCTTCTTGGATTCTTTCCGGTAATCCTTTCACAAACGCGTCGATCTTCTCTTCCTCATCTTCGAATGCTCCCGGACACAATAGGCACAATTCTGTGAATCGTCTTTCATATGTGGTAATATCAAATCCTTGGGTTCGTAACCCTCTAAGTTCTGTCTTGAGCTTATTGACCTCGGTTCTGGGACGGTACTTCTCGTTCATCAAGTGCTTGAATGCTGACCACGGTAGTGCGTACGCATCGTCTTGTCCCACTTGCTCTAGATAGGTATTCCACCATGTTAACGCAGAACCTGTGAAGGTATGCGTAGCGTACTTCACTTTGTCCTCTTCAGTACACTTACTTATGGCAAACACCGATTCGACCTTCTCGTTCCACCGTTTCAATCCGATCGGTCCTTCGGTTCCATCAAATTCCAAAGGTTTGCAGGCAGTGAATTCTTTGTAGGTGCATCCTACACGATTTCCTGTACTGCTAGATCCAAGGTTATTGTTGGTATGTAGCGCAGCCTGTACTGCGGCTATGTTTGAAGCAAGAAAGGCACGAAATTCCTCTTGGCTCATATTCAAGGTGTGTCGAGTAGTCGGTGCCATTTCCTTCAAAATAGTCAAATGGAACAAGTTAATCATACAGAATATTAAGAGTAGTTAATAGTATTTCGTAGCATAATATGAACTCATTTATAAAAGCTTTTTCTTCATATTAGCGTTTTATAAGTTTAAATTCGGGTAGTACCTACCCGTTAAGTTCATACTTAGTAGCTAATATACAATTCAACTACTACAATTCTATATGAAAAACTGATTATAATAATATTTCGCGTTCAAACTTTTACACAATATTGTACAAACTTACAATACCGCTTATTTTACATATAGCATGAAATATAGCACACAATAAATTTGATACAAGATGGTTGTGAAGATAATTCTAGCTAGTACACAAGTCGTTCATCAAAGGCAATAAAGACACGTAATTCATACGTCCAGAAACAAGTCATGCATTCTGGTTTTACTAGGATTACTTCCCATCCTTGGTCTTGTGGAACATAACCGTTATGGCCGTTGATAAGACAGCGTGTTGTAACATCGTCAAAGGGACGAGGGTTACGTAATGTCCAACAGTCCAGTAACAATCTAAAAACCTCATTTCTTACCCCAATTACCGACTCCGTCACTTGTGGGAACGTTTTGTTTAATAGTTGTAGGCCGATGTTCTTATTCTCACTTTAGTGAGAAGCGAACATTACTAATCCGTAAGCATAACATGCTTCTTTATGTTGCATGTTAGCCGCTTTTTCTAAATCACGAAGTCCAATATTCGGATATATTGAGTCAAAATAATTTCTTAACCCATTGCGTAAAATAGCATTTGGGTTCCCCGCAATATATGCGTCAAAGTAAACACATCGTAACTTATGGATTTCCCAATGTGATATCCCCCATCTTTCGAACGAAAGCCTTTTATAAACCAAGGCATTCTTGGAACGTTCTTCGAATGTCTTACAAACTGATCTCGCCTTAAATAGTTGTGTCGAGGAATTCTGGCCGACTCTAGACAAGATTTCATCAATCATGTCTCCGGGTAGGTCTCTTAAAATATTGGGTTGTCTATCCATTTTGTGTTTTTAAACTGTAAAATAGACAAGAGTTAGATTCATAAAAAAAATACTTATTAATACAAGCAATTTTTACATATATCATAAAGCATAAGAACACTATATTACATATATTACACCACACGAATACAACTATCTTATTCCGACTCGCTCGTTTCTTCTTCTTCGGTTTTGGTTCGTTTTGCCAAGTTTCTAGGGATATATGATGTTTCCCTAATACGAGCCGTCGTTGTCCACATTGGTTTAGAAAAACCTGGTGGTTTAGAGGTTCCCGGGTCATTGTTACAACTTAAGGACTTCGGGGGTTGACGATACATATAAAGTTCATCGGGGTTGGAATTAGATTTCTCTATTTTTATGCCCTTTCCCTTATTATTTTCTTTTGCCTTTTTAAATTCAGTTGGGGTAATTTCTATAACATCATTGGAATTCTCGTCGGAATCCGATTCATCGGAGAATTGGTAATCCTCCCAATATTTTGCTTCCTTGGCGGAAACACCATTGACCATAATTAACCTTGGTCGGTTGGTTGAGGATTCTCTTTTACTTAACCGTTTTATTATTTCCCCCACCAGTTCCGATTCTTCTTCCGGTTCCGATTCTTCTTCCGGTTCCGATTCTTCTTCTGGTTCCGACTCTTCTTCCGGTTCCTCTTCGGGAACTTGTGAATCAGTCCACGAATCATTCCAATTTACATTTGACTCTTCATTATTATTAGGTGTGTCAATGGGACTTGTTCTAGAGGTAGACATCTATCACATAATATCAAACATGTTAAGAGATTAATATATCACATAATATTCATATGTTAAAAATATATAGTTTTCAACAAAAATGTTAAGCAATCATTTTTAAAGAAAACACGGTCGAAGTCTAGAATCACTAACGCATCCTAACAAACTCGATAAGACACACTAATGCAAATTTTCTGGTTCTCTAAGACCAACGCTCGGATACCAACTGAAATGTCCCGTTCTTATTGATTAAAAACGTTCCATATTAATTGATTTCGTTGCGAGGTTTTGACCTCTATATGAGACGTTTTTCAAAGACTGCATTCATTTTTAAACAAACCATAACCTTTATTTCATCAATAAAGGTTTAAAAAGCTTTACGTAGATTATCAAATAATGATAATCTAAAATATCCTGTTTACACACGACCATTACATAATGGTTTACAATACAAATATGTTACAACAAAATAAGTTTCTTGAATGCAGTTTTTACACAATATCATACAAGCATGGACTCCAAATCTTGTCCTTATTTAAGTATGCGACAGCGGAAGCTCTTAATAATCACCTGAGAATAAACATGCTTAAAACGTCAACAAAAATGTTGGTGAGTTATAGGTTTAACCTATATATATCAAATCGTAACAATAGACCACAAGATTTCATACTTCAATACACATCCCATACATAGAGATAAAAATCATTCGTATGGTGAACACCTGGTAACCGACATTAACAAGATGCATATATATAAGAATATCCCCATCATTCCGGGACACCCTTCGGATATGATATAAATTTCGAAGTACTAAAGCATCTGGTACTTTGGATGGGGTTTGTTAGGCCCAATAGATCTATCTTTAGGATTCGCGTCAATTAGGGTGTCTGTTCCCTAATTCTTAGATTACCAGACTTAATAAAAAGGGGCATATTCGATTTCGATAATTCAACCATAGAATGTAGTTTCACGTACTTGTGTCTATTTTGTAAATCATTTATAAAACCTGCATGTATTCTCATCCCAAAAATATTAGATTTTAAAAGTGGGACTATAACTCACTTTCACAGATTTTTACTTCGTTGGGAAGTAAGACTTGGCCACTGGTTGATTCACGAACCTATAACAATATATACATATATATCAAAGTATGTTCAAAATATATTTACAACACTTTTAATATATTTTGATGTTTTAAGTTTATTAAGTCAGCTGTCCTCGTTAGTAACCTATAACTAGTTGTCCACAGTTAGATATACAGAAATAAATCGATAAATATTATCTTGAATCAATCCACGACCCAGTGTATACGTATCTCAGTATTGATCACAACTCAAACTATACATATTTTGGAATCAACCTCAACCCTGTATAGCTAACTCCAACATTCACATATAGAGTGTCTATGGTTGTTCCGAAATATATATAGATGTGTCGACATGATAGGTCGAAACATTGTATACGTGTCTATGGTATCTCAAGATTACATAATATACAATACAAGTTGATTAAGTTATGGTTGGAATATATTTGTTACCAATTTTCACGTAGCTAAAATGAGAAAAATTATCCAATCTTGTTTTACCCATAACTTCTTCATTTTAAATCCGTTTTGAGTGAATCAAATTGCTATGGTTTCATATTGAACTCTATTTTATGAATCTAAACAGAAAAAGTATAGGTTTATAGTCGGAAAAATAAGTTACAAGTCGTTTTTGTAAAGGTAGTCATTTCAGTCGAAAGAACGACGTCTAGATGACCATTTTAGAAAACATACTTCCACTTTGAGTTTAACCATAATTTTTGGATATAGTTTCATGTTCATAATAAAAATCATTTTCTCAGAATAACAACTTTTAAATCAAAGTTTATCATAGTTTTTAATTAACTAACCCAAAACAGCCCGCGGTGTTACTACGACGGCGTAAATCCGGTTTTACGGTGTTTTTCGTGTTTCGAGGTTTTAAATCATTAAGTTAGCATATCATATAGATATAGAACATGTGTTTATTTTATTTTAAAAGTCAAGTTAGAAGGATTAACTTTTGTTTGCGAACAAGTTTAGAATTAACTAAACTATGTTCTAGTGATTACAAGTTTAAACCTTCGAATAAGATAGCTTTATATGTATGAATCGAATGATGTTATGAACATCATTACTACCTTAAGTTCCTTGGATAAACCTACTGGAAAATAGAAAAATGGATCTAGCTTCAATGGATCCTTGGATGGCTCGAAGTTCTTGAAGCAGAATCATGACACGAAAACAAGTTCAAGTAAGATCATCACTTAAAATAAGATTGTTATAGTTATAGAAATTGAACCAAAGTTTGAATATGATTATTACCTTGTATTAGAATGATAACCTACTGTAAGAAACAAAGATTTCTTGAGGTTGGATGATCACCTTACAAGATTGGAAGTGAGCTAGCAAACTTGAAAGTATTCTTGATTTTATGAAACTAGAACTTTTGGAATTTATGAAGAACACTTAGAACTTGAAGATAGAACTTGAGAGAGATCAATTAGATGAAGAAAATTGAAGAATGAAAGTGTTTGTAGGTGTTTTTGGTCGTTGGTGTATGGATTAGATATAAAGGATATGTTATTTTGTTTTCATGTAAATAAGTCATGAATGATTACTCATATTTTTGTAATTTTATGAGATATTTCATGCTAGTTGCCAAATGATGGTTCCCACATGTGTTAGGTGACTCAAATGGGCTGCTAAGAGCTGATCATTGGAGTGTATATACCAATAGTACATACATCTAAAAGCTGTGTATTGTACGAGTACGAATACGGGTGCATACGAGTAGAATTGTTGATGAAACTGAACGAGGATGTAATTGTAAGCATTTTTGTTAAGTAGAAGTATTTTGATAAGTGTATTGAAGTCTTTCAAAAGTGTATAAATACATATTAAAACACTACATGTATATACATTTTAACTGAGTCGTTAAGTCATCGTTAGTCGTTACATGTAAGTGTTGTTTTGAAACTTTTAGGTTAACGATCTTGTTAAATGTTGTTAACCCAATATTTATAATCTCAAATGAGATTTTAAATTATTATATTATCATGATATTATCATGTATGAATATCTCTTAATATGATATATATACATTAAATGTCTTTACAACGATAATCGTTACATATATGTCTCGTTTAAAAATCATTAAGTTAGTAGTCTTGTTTTTACATATGTAGTTCATTGTTAATATACCTAATGATATGTTTAATTATCATAGTATCATGTTAACTATATATATATCCATATATATGTCATCATATAGTTTTTACAAGTTTTAACGTTCGTGAATCACCGGTCAACTTGGGTGGTCAATTGTCTATATGAAACATATTTCCATTAATCAAGTCTTAACAAGTTTGATTGCTTAACATGTTGGAAACATTTAATCATGTAAATATCAATCTCAATTAATATATATAAACATGGAAAAGTTCGGGTCACTACAGAAGTGAGAATGTATCGCTATGGACTTTATTACTAAATTGCCCAAGACTTCTAGTGGCAATGATACTATATGGGTCATAGTAGATCGTCTTAATAAATCTGCTCATTTCTTACCGATCAAGGAGACCGACAAGATGGAGAGATTGTCACAACTGTATATCAAAGAAATTGTCTCTCGTCATGGTGTTCCTATATCAATCATATCCGATCGCGACAGTAGATTCACTTCCAGATTCTGGAAATCCTTACAAACTGCTCTTGGAACTCAAATCGACATGAGTACTGCTTATCATCCACAAACCGATGGTCAAAGTGAACGGACCATTTAAACATTGGAAGATATACTTCGCGCTTGTGTTATCAACTTCGACAAAGGCTGGGATAGACATCTGCCTTTGGTTGAATTTTCTTATAACAACAGTTATCACTCTAGCATTAAAGTTGCACCTTTTGAAGCTCTATATGGAAGGAAGTGTAGATCCCCTCTGTGTTGGGATGAACTTGAGGACAGACATTTAATTGGTCCTGAAATTATTCACGAAACTACCGAAAAGATTGTTCAAATCAAGCAACGTTTAGAAACTGCCCGTAGTCGACAGAAGAGTTATGCCGATAAGAAACGAAAGGACATCGAATACCAAGTTGGAGATAAAGTCATGTTGAAAGTATCCCCTTGGAAAGGTGTTGTCCGTTTCGGTAAACGAAGTAAACTCAGTCCACGATATGTTGGACCTTTCACAATCACTGAAAGAATTGGTCCCGTGGCATATCGATTAGAACTACCAACCGAACTCAGTCAAGTACATGATGTGTTTCATGTCTCAAATCTTAAACGGTGTATTGCTAATGACACTCTCGTTATTTCTTTAGATGACGTTCGCATTGATGATAAAATGCACTTCATAGAGAAACCCGTAGAAGTCATGGACCGATCTGCTAAACGCTTAAAACAAAGTACCATACCTATTGTTAAGATCCGTTGGAATTCACGACGTGGCCCCGAGTATACCTGGGAACGTGAAGACCAAATGAAACAAAAATATCCCCATCTCTTCTCAACCGCTGATGCATCCGAGAAGTCTATCTAAAACTTCGGGACGAAGTTTTTATTAACGGGGAGGTAATGTAACAACCCTCACTTTTCGACTTCCGATTTTACTAAAATACTTAGAGTTGTTATATACGAATAAATTTAACGTTGACCGAATAAACGTACGCTTAAAATAAATAATATAATTATAAATAAGGTTATGTTATATAATATAACATAATTACATCAATGAATATATATAATATTTATATTACTTTTGTTATTTAGTTAATAGAATATATAATTAACTAAATAATAAATAATATTATAACATTTATAAAACTAATAAAAACTATAAAGTAATAATCATAAATTTTAATTTTAATTATAAAAACTGAATATAATAATAATTTTTATATAAAATTCGTATTTAATAATTAAACAAATATAGAAATAAAATGTTAAATGTTCTTAGAAATGTATTAAATGATTTTTTTTTAGAATTTTATTAAAAAAAATCATCAAAACTATATCTACTTTTAATAAATAAATACAAAAAAATACAAACTACTTTTTCTTATTTTAACTTTTAAGATTTACTTTTAATAAAAATACAAACTACTTTTTCTTATTTTAACTTTTAAGATTTACTTTTAACAAAAATACAAACTACTTTTTCTTATTTTAACTTTTAAGATTTACTTTTAATAAAAATACAAACTACTTTTTCTTATTTTAACTTTTAAGAATTACTTTTAATAAAAATACAAACTACTTTTTCTTATTTTAACTTTTAAGATTTACTTTTAATAAAAATACAAACTACTTTTTCTTATTTTAACTTTTAAGATTTACTTTTAATAAAAATACAAACTACTTTTTCTTATTTTAACTTTTAAGATTTACTTTTAATAAAAATACAAACTACTTTTTCTTATTTACTTTTAATAAAAATACAAACTATTTTTTCTTATTTTAACTTTTAAGATTTACTTTTAATAAAAATACAAACTACTTTTTCTTATTTACTTTTAATAAAAATACAAACTACTTTTTCTTATTTTAATTTTTAAGATTTACTTTTAATAAAAATACAAACTACTTTTTCTTATTTTAACTTTTAAGATTTACTTTAAATAAAAATACAAACTACTTTTTCTTATTTACTTTTAATAAAAATACAAACTACTTTTTCTTATTTTAACTTTTAAGATTTACTTTTAATAAAAATACAAACTACTTTTTCTTATTCACTTTTAATAAAAATACTAACTACTTTTTCTTATTTTAACTTTTAAGATTTACTTTTAATAAAAATATAAACTACTTTTTCTTATTTTAACTTTTAAGAATTACTTTTAATAAAAATATAAACTACTTTTATTATTTTAACTTTTAAGATTTACTTTTAATAAAAATACAAACTACTTTTTCTTATTTACTTTTAATAAAAATACAAACTACTTTTTCTTATTTTAACTTTTAAGTTTTACTTTTAATAAAAATATAAACTACTTTTTCTTATTTTAACTTTTAAGATTTACTTTTAATAAAAATATAAACTACTTTTTCTTATTTACTTTTAATAAAAATACAAACTACTTTTTCTTATTTTAACTTTTAAGATTTACTTTTAATAAAAATACAAATTACTTTTTCTTATTTTAACTTTTAAGAATTACTTTTAATAAAAATACAAACTATTTTTATTATTTTAAGATTTAATATATATTTTTCTTTTTATTTCTTTTACTTATTTTATTTTTTTTACCTAACATTTTCAACTATAAATACCACATACGTTTCTCATTTAAAACTTGCACCTTAATCTCTCATATCTCTCTTGAAGAACTACTTCTAGTTGATATCCCGGTCACTTACTTTCTTTACTTTCCTTTCTTGCGTGGAATACTTCAACTGCTATTTAAGGTGAATTCATAGCCCCTCTTTATTGCTAGCAAAACTTACTTACTTTTGGGGTGAGACACATGCTGTTTTTTTTTTTTTTTTTTACTTTTTACACTTTAGACACAAGTACCAAACTGCTTAAACTATGCTATACCCAGCTTTGTTCGGCTAAAGTCCCTACAGTGATATTTTTAAGTGCTCGGCATGCTAGGTTATTGGGGGTAGGCCTATCGGGAGTAACGTCCCCGATACATTTGACTATGTCTTTGTATTACTTGATAATGAAATTAAACCGACAAGTAGAACTAACTTGTCATGGGGCATACTATCGTTTAGTTTAAATATCACGAATTGGCATAACTATTTCTTTCGATCTTTCGAGATCAACTTTACAAACTAAATCTTGTGGTCTAAAACAACGGTCAAACTTTTTGTTAAACCTATGAACTTCACTCAACCTTTTTGGTTGACACTTTAGCATGTTTTGTCTCAGGTGCTGTTTGATTCAAGCTCTTATACTTACTGCTTATGTGATGCTACTTGGACATAGGATCAAGAGATATCGCATTTATTACTTCTGCATGTGAACATTTCCATTATCATTATTCCTGTCATTGTAACTACATTTCATTTTCCGCTGCGTACTCATTAAAGTTAAATTCATCATTTAGTATTGTTCTCGTTTATTATAATATGTTGGTATATTTCGATATTAAGTCACATTTCGCCCAGGCCCTAACTGAGGGTGTGACACTAGGGTCTAGGTTATAGGCGTTGAATACACACGTGACAAAAGCAATTTGAGGCGAAATCAAGTATCCATTATTCGATAACCTCCCGACATTGATTCTTGTTGATCTTACACCTAACATAGTCAGAATCAATATACGCATATAGCTCGAAATCTTCTTTCTTAATTGATTACCAAATCCCAAAACAAAGATTACCCTTCAGATAACACATGATTCGCTTAGCTGCAGTCCGGTGAAAGAGTTCGGCTTCTCTTGATAACATATACAGAGACATTTGAGAAACATTATATACACATCAAGGACCCACAAAATCACCATCATGAAAATAAACGTTATAAAAGATGAATGTCTATAAACATCTATAAGTTTAATAAGTTTATTGGTATCATTTTAGACAACAAAAATCTCGTCGAAAGTTCGTTAAATGTTCAAGTTTTAGAGAAAAAATGTTTTAGAGAAAAAATGTTTTAGGAAACAAAATATTTTATCTATAAGTTTAATAAGTTTATTGGTATCATTTTAGTACTAATAATTGTACTTTATTA
The DNA here is from genome assembly GCF_046630445.1 of Rutidosis leptorrhynchoides. Classification (NCBI taxonomy): domain Eukaryota; kingdom Viridiplantae; phylum Streptophyta; class Magnoliopsida; order Asterales; family Asteraceae; genus Rutidosis; species Rutidosis leptorrhynchoides. The sequence continues at coordinate 300,009,633 of NC_092337.1, forward strand.
ATTTAAATACTTCTTGCAGTTTTAGAGAAAAAATGTTCAAGTTAGTATTCATCTATGTAAAAAAAAAACGTTATTTTCATAATAATACTATATTATCAAATACACAACGGGTAATTAATAGTCATGTTATCTTAATCTTAATGACTTTACATTGATTTTTGATAAAACATTATCTTTTACGTTTTCGTCCAACAATCAAGCTTAAAAAATCTATTAGTAGAAACTTTTGTAATATATTTGTTTCACAAATGAATTTACCTCTTTTATTTTTAAGATTTCATGTATCATTGTCGTATAACTATATTTAATATTTTTTTACGATTCCGTTCAACGGACGAGCTCATAAGACTAATTTCATATAGATTCATATACATAATTAATTGAATATTTAAATAAAATTTAAAATTTTTATATAAAATATACTCGTAGACCGTAATACTTTGGATGGATGGATAAAAAAAAATACAGAGTATTGCATAAAAAAAAAAATACGGAGCTTAAAATCTGGATATATTATAGAGAAATTCCCCACTTTGCCCGAAATTCCAAACTCAAATTTTTTCCCAAAATTTCATACCGCCATGGCGCCACTCCAAATTTTTCAATCCACCAAAATTCGTATACCAATTTCTTCATTTCTTTAGATTCAATTCCTGTATCAAAAAGTTACTGATTTTCATCGTCTTTTTTCCTATCATTACTAAGAGTAATGTTCATACAGTTATTAATTGCTAATTATTTTTTTATATCGTTCACCATATCATTAGCATATCACATATGTTTGCTTCCTTCTTCCTCCACCGACTGCAGCAACAACCTCAAATTAGGGTTTCTTCTTCTTTTGTGGATTTTTGGCTGATTGAGAAAGAGATATACATCGGCCTTCTCTCGTTATCATATCACATGTATCTTTTCTTTTTCCTCCACCAATTGCGAACCACAGCCTCAAATTAGGGTTTCTTATTTTGTGGATTTGGAGTCGACTCAGAGGGAGACATACATCGGATTTGATTATGATCAAATATCCCTTCTGCAGCTTCAAAATATTTCTCTTTTACGATCGATTGACGATTTGGGTCACCAATTAGGGTTTCAGTTGATTCGATTCATATCGTTGCCGTGACTTTCGCTACCGCAGTTGTAAGATTCTTTATGCTAATAATTTAGTATTAGGTAATTTATCTTTGATTTCATGTTTGGTTATTTGGAGTTTTTTTTTTTTTTTAATTGGAAATACAGTCATCCATTTTTACTTTCTAATATATATATATATATATATATATATATATATATATATATATATATATATATATATATATATATATATATATATATATATATATATATATATATATATGTTTTCATTGAGTTTTGTATGTTGTCTGTTTTTTTAATTCATCCAAGTTACATCTTCATATTTTACCAGTGGATTATGGTTTTTTGTTTTGTATATTGGAGTTGCTTTATGGTGTTACTTGCATTGTCTTATTAAGTTACGAGGTACCTCTTCAATAATGATCAAATCATATTATCATTGCAGCACTATTGAAGATGAAAAGTTATACATCATCATGACTACAATTGTTTTGTTTATGGGAAATTTCTTTTGATACAGTTTATGGTTACGGACCAATTAAGCACCATTATGTACATGAGTGACACTGGTTCTTTCTGTTAGCCGGTCATAATGCTGATTTAGTCTACTTTGATTTTTTTTATTATTGTTATGCTATGTTAATATTGGATGTATGAGTATGTTAATAGCGATTTAGTAATAGTAGTTAATTTATACTTGGTTTTTATAAATACAATAACAGGTTGTATGTGAGACACAAATCAAACTTATGTGCATCGAGTATATTTGCATATTGGATGTATGTATTTGTTTTACTTGCTAGAGCATATATTATTACAGTAGATGGATTTTTGTAATGTCGGGCCTTTGTATCAATTTTATCTATTCGCCACAGTATATAATTAGAGTTAACGATGAATAATTATGTATCTACTTTGTTGAACGTTATTAGAAAAAGGTATATGATAAACTATTCTCTCTGTTTAGTTTGTCGTTTTTCTCATTTTGTATTAGGTGAAATGAAGGTGATTGCTGCAGTTTATGGACCGAACATGGTACAAAGAAAGACGAATACCTGAATAGGCGTGTATTGGAGTCATTTGGAAGCCAAAAACTTAGCAAAGTGGTTAGTAATTCTTAAACATGTAGTTAACATTATGATGTTGAATTTTACATAAATTCAAATATACTTGCTTGCTATTTGACTGTTATAGCCAGGGTTATGGTCAATTGATTATGCTATTTTTAAATTGGGTCAGTTTAATATATAGGACAACCTGAGGGATTAAAAAACTGATTTACTTTGTTTAAATTGATCACACAATTTCTGTAAGGATTTAGGTTTCAGAATACAATTGATTATTAGCTTTAAATTTTTTAAACAGAACCTTATTTAACTAAGCCTTTATTATATTATTTAGGTTTCAGAATACAGAAATATGAATGCTTACAAGGCATAAAAAGTGTCCCAGTAGCATGGATTCCAAACTTATACATAACTTTAGTTACATGAATACCAGGATGTAGTAGACTTCACAAGCGAATTCTCGAAGTCGGATGCGCAACCAGTGATACCAGCAATGAGCTACCGCTGCTGCAGCAACGCGCGGCTGCCATTCTATCTTGTTCAAAATCTATTTCCCCAACACATTGATTCTTTTATTTATTTTTTTACTTAACCTACCGCCCCATCATACCTTATTTCCTTAACAGTTATACACACTGATTCGTCAACAATATTGAATCCACACGCTACACTCCGCAGTCCGGGCTACTAATCTATGGGGTGTAACACCATCTCGTGTTGCTTACACACGAGAGAATCAAATGTTGAAATCAAAGATCGTGGAATTAGAGGCGGAAAAAGCACAACTGAATCGTGAAAAGAATCGGTCCAACAGTGATTCAACTATTTCCCCAGTTACCTCACCAGTCATTTAACCTCCACCTTTACGGGTATGTTTATGTTATTAAAAACTATGTCTTCTCAATGTTAACAAATATATTAACAAATACTCCGTATAGTTTAACTCTTATTTGCTGTAAAATGATATTCAGGTTAAGTCTGACGTATATCTGAGGAGCATTCACAAGCCGTTTGACATAGTAGCAAGGGGATGAGTTTTGAGTTTAGATCCAAAAGAGGTGGTGGGAGGGAAAGAGATTGGTACAAGATACTGTTCGGTTAATCCTCAGGTGGCAATTCAAAAAGACGAAGAGCTGGTTAGGCCGTATGGACACATGGACACAATTATTGAAGCTATAGGCACGCCTATTGCATGGCCAAGAAATTTTGTCGAGGTATGACCTTCTTAAAGTGTACTTTTGTAATTATAAGTTATATTAACGCGAAGGTTTAAAACTAACATATGAAATACATATATATTTTTTTGTAGGTAGTACCTCTTGATTAAGAAGATTGCTTCATGATCGATCTGCTCGTTCTTAGTATTCATGTGTTTACTTCTTTATTATTATCGTCAAATGTTACTAGACTTTTATATATTGATTTTTGTAACTATGTTTACTTCCAGATGAAACATATATGAGATTCTGAGTTTGCTATTAAATAAAAATCAGTTGTTGGATATCAATTTCATTTATAGAATTTGTTTCTTTTAATTATATTTTTAATATCATGCCCATAATTATTTTATATTTATCATGACCATTATAGCTGATTTCCGCGACTCCAAAAATCGGTTTCATGATTTTACTTTGAGATTTAAGGACCCTTTTAAAAGGTCCTAATATATGTTTTTAGGACCAATTTGTATTGTAAATATTTATATTATAAGACCCTAAAAAAGGTTTTATAATCTTAGTTGAGATATTAGGACCTTTTTAATGGATCATAATATATGTTTTAAGACCCATTTATAATGTAAATAATTATATTATAGGACCCTAAAAAGGGTATCATCATCTTAGTTAGGATATTAGGACCTTCATTGTGACGACCCGGAAATTTCCGACCAAATTTAAACTTAATCTTTATATTATTTCGACACGATAAGCAAAATCTGTAAAGTTGAATCTCAAAAATTTTGAACTACTTTAATGTAATCAATTACCCTTTGACTATGCCCGACGATTCACGAACAAATGTGTATAAATAAATATGTATATATATATATATATATATATATATATATATATATATATATATATATATATAATAATTTGAAATTTGAAATATAAATTAAAATAATATATGATTTAAATTGTAAAAACTAAAAATTATAAAATAATAAACGATATAATAAAAGGTTGATAAAATGAATCTATATACATATAATTGCTATACATAATTATTAATCGTATGTATATATTAAAATGTATAAAATTTAGAATTCAATAAGTTATTATATAATATATAATATAATCATTTAATGTTACATAAACAATAATATGTAATATTAAAATTACAAGTTAAAATATAGTTGTTATATCAATACTATTATTATTACTTTCATTATTATTGATATCAAAACTAATGTTAATATTAATATCGATATTAATAATATTATTATATATAATACATAAATATGAAATTTGATACATTTAATCTGCTACAATATTATTATTACTAATGTTATTGTTATCATAATTAGTAGTAAGATTACAATTTTAGTTATTATTAATGGATACTTATTACCTTTATCGATATTAGTATTATTAATATCATTAATAATATTATAGTTATTATTATTAGAAAATAATACAATTTATTATTAATATCATTAATAAAATTAGTATTTCTATTATTAATAGTTCTATTAGTACAAATTAGTGTTATTAATTATTATTAATTAGTATTATTATTATTATTATTATTAATATATATTTATTAATTATTAAAACTAATTATATAATTTATATAAAAAAAAAAGAATCGAATCAGTTGCAAGTAACTTTCAACCTGTTGTTCATTTTTGTTTCCTTGACTTTAATTTGTACGAAATCTATTTTATGTCACTTTCCAATTTCTTTTATTCTTCTTAATTGATTCTCTTGTCTGCGAAATTTGTGACTAGTCGAAACTCAAATCGTATTACAGACAAAAATGGATCATATCAGTATCACTAACTCTACATAATCGATTTTCACCTTTAAATACAGCCAATTCACAACTGCATTTGGGAATTAAAACAAAAAAAAAATAATAAAAAAAATAATAAAAATAACAGCTCGTTCATCTCTGTTATACAACTTTTTAGCCAAAACACAATCTAGAAACGAATTTCAAAATCCATAAATGCAGAAGGTTTCTAAATCAAGTCGTGAGCCTTTCTTCAAAATCTCAGGTTTTAATTTTCTATATCAAGTACGAATTTGACAGTCAAAGTTTTTAATTAAAAAGTCAACTTATGTGTTCATCGAGAAATTCGAACGGGTTTCAATGTTTGTGGGTCGATTGATGGTTGAGAAAGTTTCTAGGAAAATTTTACTATCAAATTCATGTTATAATATTCAACTAAAACGATTTAGAATTTGAAATTGGGATTTGAGTTGAATCGTGTTCTTCGACTACACAACAGGTCTTTTAAATTTTTCTTTCTTTCTTTTGTTTAATTAAACCAATTTTCATTACAGATTATTTACAACTGAATTTCAAATTTTATTTCAAACAGTAATTAGTTAATTGATTGAGTGTTGGGTCTCTGGTCGATTAAATGGAGAAGAAGAGGGAAAAACAGAAAATAAGTTAAATAAATTTGAGTTACGAATAATAGCAGATAAACTGAGACAGAGGAGTGGTTAAAGGATGATTCGGGTTAACGAGAGGTCGGAGGTTCGAGCCCCATCTTGGGCAATTTTTTTTTTTTTTTAGAAAAGCTTTTACAAGGGTATACACTTTTATTCTTATTCTTATTCTTATTCTTATTATTATTATTATTATTATTATTATTATTATTATTATTATTATTATTATTATTATTATTATTATTAATTATTATGATTATTATTGTTATTATTATGATTAATGTTATTATTATGATTATAATTATTATTGTTATAACTATCATTATTATAATTATGATTATAATTATAAGTATTAGTTATATAATAATTATTATTAATTTTATCATTTTAGTATTATTATCATTTTTATGATTATGATTATTATTATTATTATTATTATTATTATTATTATTATTATTATTATTATTATTATTATTATTATTATTATTATTATTATTATTATTATTATTATTATTATTATTATTATTATTATTATTATTATTATTATTATAACTATTATCAAAATAATACAATTATAAACATTAGTATTGGAATTAACATTATATCTTTAGTATCATTGTTATAGTTATTAGGATTATTATTATTATTATTATTAACATAAATATCATTATTAACAACATCATTATTAGCATTAATATTATCATTATTAATAAAGTTATTATTATTATCATTAGTAAATTATTAATGTCAAAATTATCATTTTTTTTAACAAATAAATATTTTATACATATTTTCAGTTTCAAGGTGGTTTTAGATCACCCAGCTCGGCGGTATTGTGTTTTCCGGCATATTTTCAGCAACTGCCGGGCAACTCCGACCACCGCGAATAGACCCTACCACGACTGGTTTTGCGTTTCTCCCCCTTCGTATTTTCCTTTTTGGCTTTTATTTTCTCCTTTACGTTTAACTTATATCTTAATTTTTACTACTACTTTTTAGGACCGTTTATTGATTTAGTATTTGTCCACGCTTCTGTTTTTGCTCCCTTTACTTACTTCTATCTTTGCTTCTTGTTTTAGGACTGTATATTGATTATTGATTCTGTATTATTCAGGGAGTCTTATATTGTTGCTTCTGCTTAGACCTTGTGTACTTTACCCACTAGTGTTGTTTTTAATTATTATTTGCTGCTGTTTTGATACCTATCTGTATCCATACTACAATTGTTATTATAACATCAACATATACGGCGTATTATTTATATTTATCTATTAATTAGTAAATATTAAATATATATAATTATTATTAGCTATATATATATATATACCTATATATTTATATCTATATATTTATCTATTAATTAGTTATATAAATTTCTCTTTTCTTGCTTTTTTGCTACGTTGTAGCCTACCGGATAATATAGACACCACACTTTCGTATGGTCACGTGAGGTCATGTCCTCCTAGTTTAGGGGCGGGTAGCTTTAGAGGGGTTGGAGGAGGGAGTAGAGTAGCAACCCCAGGTAAGATTAGAGTGGGAAGTTGGAATGTAGGAACTTTGACGGGCAAGAGGATTGAGCTTGTGGATATCTTTCTTAAGTGTAAGGTGGAAATAGTGTGCGTTCAAGAGACTAGATGGAAGGGACAGGAGGCGGTGGACTTTAATAACTACAGGTTATGGTACTCGGGCTCTAGGACAGCTCGAAATGGAGTAGGAATCCTTTTAGGTCCAACACACAAGGATCATGTTGTTGATGTGGGTAGGTTTAGCGATAGGATTATGTCGGTTACGTTTATAATTAATGAGGAGACGTTCACGGTCATTAGCGCTTACGCACCCCACGTAGGTTTAGGAGAAGCGGAGAAGAAGAGTTTCTGGGAATTGTTAGATGAGGTTGTAAGGGGATGTCCAGCGGACCATCGATTGATTATAGGGGGCGATCTTAATGGTCATATAGGAGCGGAGGTAGAGGGATATAGGGGAGCCCATGGGGGCTTTGGGTATGGGGTTAGAAATGAAGAAGGGCGCTCAATTCTTGAGTTCGCCATTGCCCATGATCTGGTTGTTGCAAACTCTTTCTTCAAGAAGAGGGATGCTCAGCTAGTCACCTTCCATAGTGGGGGTCATAGTACCCAAATTGACTTTTTCCTTCTTCGCAGGGGTGACCTTAGGAACTGTATGGACTGTAAGGTCCTCCCAACCTGGACTTGTTCATCCCAGCATAGACTATTGGTCATGGAGTTAGGTACCCAGGGACGGGTAAACAGGAGGGCGAGAGAGGTACAACAACCCAGAATCCTCTGGAAGAACTTAAATGGAGAGAAGGCGGAGACTTTTAGGGCTAATGTTGTTGAAAGAATGGGTGCTGAATTGGAAAATGCAGCCTTTATTGATGCAGATCAGATGTGGAACAACCTAGCGTCCACTATTAGAGGGGTGGCAAAAGAATCCTTGGGAGTGGCAGTTGGGATGTCGAGAGCCCAAAATGGTTGTAGAGAATCATGGTGGCTTAACGACGAGGTCCAAACTAAAGTCGCGCTTAAACAAGCGAGGTTTCGGGAGCTCACCTCCTTTAGAGGGGGTACACTAGCAGACAGAACTAGCATAGAAAATAGCTATAAAGAAGCCAAGAGAGAAGCAAAGATACACGTGCAAAAGATAAAGCTTACGAAGACTTATATAAGAGACTAGACTCTAAAGAAGGGGCAAACGACATCTACAGGATAGCCAAAGCTAGGGAGCGTCGGCGAAGGGATCTGGATAACATCAAATATATCAAGGATGAAGCAGGTTAAAGCATAGTGAAGGAAGACAAAATTAGGAAACGATGGGAAGAATACTTCTCATCCCTTTTCGATGGGGGAAGGACTAGGAATGGAGAACCTCCTGTCTATGATATGGCCCCACAATATCAAAACAACTGTTTCTGCACGAGGATCAACCATGAGGAAGTTAGAGTGGCCCTACGCAAGATGGGGAGAAACAAAGCAGTAGGACCGGACCAAATCCCCATAGAGGCGTGGCGGTGCTTAGGCGATGATGGGGTTAGGTGGTTGACAAACCTTTTCAACATGACGTTTAGAAGCGCAAAAATGCCAATGAAGTGGAGACTGAGCGAGGTTATTCCCATTTACAAGAACAAAGGGGATGCACAGACGTGTAGTAACTATAGAGGTATAAAGTTACTTAGCCATACCATGAAACTATGGGAGAGAGTGATTGAGACTAGGCTTAGACGTGAGACAAAGGTGTCAGAGAATCAATTTGGGTTCATGCCAGGACGCTCCTCGATGGAGGCAATTCACATTATTAGAAGTCTTATGGAGAAGTATAGAGAGAAACAAAAGAACCTACACATGGCTTTCTTAGACTTGGAAAAAGCTTATGATAGTGTCCCACGAGAGTTGGTTTGGAAGATCCTTAATGGTAGAGGTATCCCAAGTAGGTATATAAGAGCTATTATGGACATGTACCATGTAGTGACCCGAACTTTTCCATGTTTATATATATTAATTGAGATTGATATTTACATGATTAAATGTTTCCAACATGTTAAGCAATCAAACTTGTTAAGACTTGATTAATTGAAATATGTTTCATATAGACAATTGACCACCCAAGTTGACCGGTGATCCACGAACGTTAAAACTTGTAAAAACTATATGATGACATATATATGGATATATATTTAGTTAACATGATACTATGATAAGTAAACATATCATTAAGTATATTAACAATGAACTACATATGTAAAAACAAGACTACTAACTTAATAATTTTTAAACGAGACATATATGTAACGATTATCGTTGTAAAGACATTTAATGTATATATATATCATATTAAGAGATATTCATACATGATAATATCATGATAATATAATAATTTAAAATCTCATTTGATATTATAAACATTGGGTTAACAACATTTAACAAGATCGTTAACCTAAAGGTTTCAAAACAACACTTACATGTAACGACTAACGATGACTTAACGACTCAGTTAAAATGTATATACATGTAGTGTTTTAATATGTATTTATACACTTTTGAAAGACTTCAATACACTTATCAAAATACTTCTACTTAACAAAAATGCTTACAATTACATCCTCGTTCAGTTTCATCAACAATTCTACTCGTATGCACCCGTATTCGTACTCGTACAATACACAGCTTTTAGATGTATGTACTATTGGTATATACACTCCAATGATCAGCTCTTAGCAGCCCATGTGAGTCACCTAACACATGTGGGAACCATCATTTGGCAACTAGCATGAAATATCTCATAAAATTACAAAAATATGAGTAATCATTCATGACTTATTTACATGAAAACAAAATTACATATCCTTTATATCTAATCCATACACCAACGACCAAAAACACCTACAAACACTTTCATTCTTCAATTTTCTTCATCTAATTGATCTCTCTCAAGTTCTATCTTCAAGTTCTAAGTGTTCTTCATAAATTCCAAAAGTTCTAGTTTCATAAAATCAAGAATACTTTCAAGTTTGCTAGCTCACTTCCAATCTTGTAAGGTGATCATCCAACCTCAAGAAATCTTTGTTTCTTACAGTAGGTTATCATTCTAATACAAGGTAATAATCATATTCAAACTTTGGTTCAATTTCTATAACTATAACAATCTTATTTCAAGTGATGATCTTACTTGAACTTGTTTTCGTGTCATGATTCTGCTTCAAGAACTTCGAGCCATCCAAGGATCCATTGAAGCTAGATCCATTTTTCCCTTTTCCAGTAGGTTTATCCAAGGAAATTAAGGTAGTAATGATGTTCATAACATCATTCGATTCATACATATAAAGCTATCTTATTCGAAGGTTTAAACTTGTAATCACTAGAACATAGTTTAGTTAATTCTAAACTTGTTCGCAAACAAAAGTTAATCCTTCTAACTTGACTTTTAAAATCAACTAAACACATGTTCTATATCTATATGATATGCTAACTTAATGATTTAAAACCTGGAAACACGAAAAACACCGTAAAACCGGATTTACGCCGTCGTAGTAACACCGCGGGCTGTTTTGGGTTAGTTAATTAAAAACTATGATAAACTTTGATTTAAAAGTTGTTATTCTGAGAAAATGATTTTTATTATGAACATGAAACTATATCCAAAAATTATGGTTAAACTCAAAGTGGAAGTATGTTTTCTAAAATGGTCATCTAGACGTCGTTCTTTCGACTGAAATGACTACCTTTGCAAAAACGACTTGTAACTTATTTTTCCGACTATAAACCTATACTTTTTCTGTTTAGATTCATAAAATAGAGTTCAATATGAAACCATAGCAATTTGATTCACTCAAAACGGATTTAAAATGAAGAAGTTATGGGTAAAACAAGATTGGATAATTTTTCTCATTTTAGCTACGTGAAAATTGGTAACAAATCTATTCCAACCATAACTTAATCAACTTGTATTGTATATTATATAATCTTGAGATACCATAGACACGTATACAATGTTTCGACCTATCATGTCGACACATCTATATATATTTCGGAACAACCATAGACACTCTATATGTGAATGTTGGAGTTAGCTATACAGGGTTGAGGTTGATTCCAAAATATATATAGTTTGAGTTGTGATCAATACTGAGATACGTATACACTGGGTCGTGGATTGATTCAAGATAATATTTATCGATTTATTTCTGTACATCTAACTGTGGACAACTAGTTGTAGGTTACTAACGAGGACAGCTGACTTAATAAACTTAAAACATCAAAATATATTAAAAGTGTTGTAAATATATTTTGAACATACTTTGATATATATGTATATATTGTTATAGGTTCGTGAATCAACCAGTGGCCAAGTCTTACTTCCCGACGAAGTAAAAATCTGTGAAAGTGAGTTATAGTCCCACTTTTAAAATCTAATATTTTTGGGATGAGAATACATGCAGGTTTTATAAATGATTTACAAAATAGACACAAGTACGTGAAACTACATTCTATGGTTGAATTATCGAAATCGAATATGCCCCTTTTTATTAAGTCTGGTAATCTATGAATTAGGGAACAGACACCCTAATTGACGCGAATCCTAAAGATAGATCTATTGGGCCTAACAAACCCCATCCAAAGTACCGGATGCTTTAGTACTTCGAAATTGATATCATATCCGAAGGGTGTCCCGGAATGATGGGGATATTCTTATATATGCATCTTGTTAATGTCGGTTACCAGGTGTTCACCATATGAATGATTTTTATCTCTATGTATGGGATGTGTATTGAAATATGAAATCTTGTGGTCTATTATTATGATTTGATATATATAGGTTAAACCTATAACTCACCAACATTTTTGTTGACGTTTTAAGCATGTTTATTCTCAGGTGATTATTAAGAGCTTCCGCTGTCGCATACTTAAATAAGGACGAGATTTGGAGTCCATGCTTGTATGATATTGTGTAAAAACTGCATTCAAGAAACTTATTTTGTTGTAACATATTTGTATTGTAAACCATTATGTAATGGTCGTGTGTAAACAGGATATTTTAGATTATCATTATTTGATAATCTACGTAAAGCTTTTTAAACCTTTATTGATGAAATAAAGGTTATGGTTTGTTTTAAAATGAATGCAGTCTTTGAAAAACGTCTCATATAGAGGTCAAAACCTCGCAACGAAATCAATTAATATGGAACGTTTTTAATCAATAAGAACGGGACATTTCAGTTGGTATCCGAGCGTTGGTCTTAGAGAACCAGAAAATTTGCATTAGTGTGTCTTATCGAGTTTGTTAGGATGCATTAGTGAGTCTGGACTTCGACCGTGTTTTCTTTAAAAATGATTGCTTAACATTTTTGTTGGAAACTATATATTTTTAACATATGAATATTATGTGATATATTAATCTCTTAACGTGTTTGATATTATGTGATAGATGTCTACCTCTAGAACAAGTTCCATTGACTCACCTAATAATAATGAAGAGTCAAATGTAAATTGGAATGATTCGTGGACTGATTCACAAGTTCCCGAAGAGGAACCGGAAGAAGAGTCGGAACCGGAAGAAGAATCGGAACCGGATGAAGAAATAGAACCGGTGGGGGAAATAATAAAACGGTTAAGTAAAAGAAAATCCTCAACCAACCGACCAAAGTTAATTATGGTCAATGGTGTTTCCGCCAAGGAAGCAAAATATTGGGAGGATTACCAATTCTCCGATGAATCGGATTCCGACGAGAATTCCGATGATGTTATAGAAATTACCCCAACTGAATTTAAAAAGGCAAAAGAAAATAATAAGGGAAAGGGCATAAAAATAGAGAAATCTAATTCCAACCCCGATGAACTTTATATGTATCGTCAACCCCCGAAGTCCTTAAGTTGTAACAATGACCCGGGAACCTCTAAACCACCAGGTTTTTCTAAACCAATGTGGACAACGACGGCTCGTATTAGGGGAACATCATATATCCCTAGAAACTTGGCAAAACGAACCAAAACCGAAGAAGAAGAAACGAGCGAGTCGGAATAAGATAGTTGTATTCGTGTGGTGTAATATATGTAATATAGTGTTCTTATGCTTTATGATATATGTAAAAATTGCTTGTATTAATAAGTATTTTTTTTATGAAACTAACTCTTGTCTATTTTACAGTTTAAAAACACAAAATGGATAGACAACCCAATATTTTAAGAGACCTACCCGGAGACATGATTGATGAAATCTTGTCTAGAGTCGGCCAGAATTCTTCGGCACAACTATTTAAGGCGAGATCAGTTTGTAAGACATTCGAAGAACGTTCCAAGAATGTCTTGGTTTATAAGAGACTTTCGTTTGAAAGATGGGGGATATCACATTGGGAAACCCATAAGTTACGATGTGTTTACTTTGACGCATATATTGCGGGGAACCCAAATGCTATTTTACGCAACGGGTTAAGAAATTATTTTGACTCAATATATCCGAATATTGGACTTCGTGATTTAGAAAAAGCGGCTAACATGCAACATAAAGAAGCATGTTATGCTTACGGATTAGTAATGTTCGCTTCTCACCAAAGTGAGAACAAGAACATCGGGCTACAACTATTAAACAAAACGTTTCCACAAGTGACGGAGTCGGTAATTGGGGTAAGAAATGAGGTTTTTAGATTATTACGGGACTGTTGGACATTACGTAACCCTCGTCCCTTTGACGATGCTACAACACGCTGTCTTATCAACGGCCATAACGGTTATGTTGCACAAGACCAAGGATGGGAAGTAGTCCTAGTAAAACCAGAATGCATGACTTGTTTCTGGACGTATGAATTACGTGTCTTTATTGCCTTTGCTGAACGACTTGTGTACTAGCTAGAATTATCTTCAAAACTATCTTGTATCAAAGTTATTGTGTGCTATATTTCATGCTTTATGTAAAATAAGCGGTATTGTAAGTTTGTAAAATATTGTATAAAAGTTTGAACGCGAAATATTATTATAATCAGTTTTTCATATAGAATTGTAGTAGTTGAATTGTATATTAGCTACTAAGTATGAACTTAACGGGTAGGTACTACCCGAATTTAAACTTATAAAACGCTAATATGAAGAAAAAGCTTTTATAAATGAGTTCATATTATGCTACGAAATACTATTAACTACTCTTAATATTCTGTATGATTAACTTGTTCCATTTAACTATTTTGAAGGAAATGGCACCGACTACTCGACACACCGTGAATATGAATGAAGAGGAATTCCGTACTTTTCTAGCTTCAAACATAGCCGCAGTACAGGCTGCGCTACATACCAACAATAACCTTGGATCTAGCAGTACAGGAAATCGTGTAGGATGCACCTACAAAGAATTCACTGCCTGCAAACCTTTGGAATTTGATGGAACCGAAGGACCGATCGGATTGAAACGGTGGACCGAGAAGGTCGAATCGGTGTTTGCCATAAGTAAGTGTACTGAAGAGGACAAAGTGAAGTACGCTACGCATACCTTCACAGGTTCTGCGTTAACATGGTGGAATACCTATCTAGAGCAAGTGGGACAAGATGATGCGTACGCACTACCGTGGTCAGCATTCAAGCACTTGATGAACGAGAAGTACCGTCCCAGAACCGAGGTCAATAAGCTCAAGACAGAACTTAGAGGGTTACGAACCCAAGGATTTGATATTACCACGTACGAAAGACGATTCACAGAATTGTGCCTATTGTGTCCGGGAGCATTCGAAGATGAGGAAGAGAAGATCGACGCGTTTGTGAAAGGATTACCGAAAAGAATCCAAGAAGATATAAGTTCACACGAGCCCGCCTCCATACAACAGGCATGTAGAATGGCTCACAAACTCGTGAACCAGATTGAAGAAAGAATTAAAGAACAGACTACTGAAGAGGCCAATGTGAAGCAAGTCAAAAGAAAGTGGGAGGAAAACGGTGATAAGAATCACCAATACAACAACAACAACAGCAATTACAACAATAATCGCAACAATTATCCCAACAATCGCAACATCAATCGCAACTACAACAAACGGCCCAACAACAACAACAACAACAACAACAGCAACTACAATAATCATCCCAACAACAATAATAACCGCAACAACAACAACAATCAGAAGCAGCTATGCCAAAGGTGTGAAAAGAATCACTCGGGGTTCTGCACCAAATTTTGCAACAAGTGTAAAAGAAATGGTCATAGCACGGCGAAGTGTGAGGTCTACGGACCAGGGGTTAATAGAACGAAAGGAACAAATGGTGTCGGAACGAGTAATGGCGGAGCAAGTAGTGTCGGAGCAAGTTATGCCAATGTAGTTTGTTATAAATGTGGAAAACCAGGCCACATTATTAGAAATTGCCCGAACCAGGAGAACACGAATGGACAAGGCCGTGGAAGAGTTTTCAATATTAATGCGGTAGAGGCACAGGAAGACCCGGAGCTTGTTACGGGTACGTTTCTTATTGACAATAAATCAGCTTACGTTTTATTTGATTCGGGTGCGGATAGAAGCTATATGAGTAGAGATTTTTGTGCTAAATTAAGTTGTCCATTGACGCCTTTGGATAGTAAATTTTTACTCGAATTAGCAAATGGTAAATTAATTTCAGCAGATAATATATGTCGGAATCGAGAAATTAAACTGGTTAGCGAAACATTTAAGATTGATTTGATACCAGTAGAGTTAGGGAGTTTTGATGTGATAATCGGTATGGACTGGTTGAAAGAAGTGAAAGCAGAGATCGTTTGTTACAAAAATGCAATTCGCATTATACGAGAAAAAGGAAAACCCTTAATGGTGTACGGAGAAAAGGGCAACACGAAGCTACATATTATTAGTAATTTGAAGGCACAAAAACTAATAAGAAAAGGTTGCTATGCTGTTCTAGCACACGTCGAGAAAGTACAAACTGAAGAAAAGAGCATCAATGATGTTCCCATTGCAAAAGAATTTCCCGATGTATTTCCGAAAGAATTACCGGGATTACCCCCACATCGATCCGTTGAATTTCAAATAGATCTTGTACCAGGAGCTGCACCAATAGCTCGTGCTCCTTACAGACTCGCACCCAGCGAGATGAAAGAACTACAAAGCCAATTACAAGAACTTTTAGAGCGTGGTTTCATTCGACCAAGCACATCACCGTGGGGAGCTCCTGTTTTGTTTGTCAAGAAGAAAGATGGTACATTCAGGTTGTGTATCGACTACCGAGAGTTGAACAAACTTACCATCAAGAACCGCTACCCACTACCGAGAATCGATGACTTATTTGATCAGCTACAAGGCTCGTCTGTTTATTCAAAGATTGACTTACGTTCCGGGTATCATCAAATGCGGGTGAAAGAAGATGATATTCCAAAGACTGCTTTCAGAACACGTTACGGTCATTACGAGTTTATGGTCATGCCGTTTGGTTTAACTAATGCACCAGCTGTGTTCATGGACCTTATGAACCGAGTGTGTGGACCATACCTTGACAAGTTTGTCATTGTTTTCATTGATGACATACTTATTTACTCAAAGAATGACCAAGAACACGGTGAACATTTGAGAAAGGTGTTAGAAGTATTGAGGAAGGAAGAATTGTACGCTAAGTTTTCAAAGTGTGCATTTTGGTTGGAAGAAGTTCAATTCCTCGGTCACATAGTGAACAAAGAAGGTATTAAGGTGGATCCGGCAAAGATAGAAACTGTTGAAAAGTGGGAAACCCCGAAAACTCCGAAACACATACGCCAATTTTTAGGACTAGCTGGTTACTACAGAAGGTTCATCCAAGACTTTTCCAGAATAGCAAAACCCTTGACTGCATTAACGCATAAAGGGAAGTAATTTGAATGGAATGATGAACAAGAGAAAGCGTTTCAGTTATTGAAGAAAAAGCTAACTACGGCACCTATATTGTCATTGCCTGAAGGGAATGATGATTTTGTGATTTATTGTGATGCATCAAAGCAAGGTCTCGGTTGTGTATTAATGCAACGAACGAAGGTGATTGCTTATGCATCTAGACAATTAAAGATTCACGAACAAAATTATACGACGCATGATTTGGAATTAGGCGAGGTTGTTTTTGCATTAAAGACTTGGAGGCACTACTTATATGGGGTCAAAAGTATTATATATACCGACCACAAAAGTCTTCAACACATATTTAATCAGAAACAACTGAATATGAGGCAGCGTAGGTGGATTGAATTGTTGAATGATTACGACTTTGAGATTCGTTACCACCCGGGGAAGGCAAATGTGGTAGCCGATGCCTTGAGCAGGAAGGACAGAGAACCCATTCGAGTAAAATCTATGAATATAATGATTCATAATAACCTTACTACTTAAATAAAGGAGGCGCAACAAGGAGTTTTAAAAGAGAGAAATTTAAAGGATGAAATACCCAAGGGATCGGAGAAGCATCTTAATATTCGGGAAGACGGAACCAGGTATAGGGCTGAAAGGATTTGGGTACCAAAATTTGGAGATATGAGAGAAATGGTACTTAGAGAAGCTCATAAAACCAGATACTCAATACATCCTGGAACGGGGAAGATGTACAAGGATCTCAAGAAACATTTTTGGTGGCCGGGTATGAAAGCCGATGTTGCTAAATACGTAGGAGAATGTTTGACATGTTCTAAGGTCAAAGCTGAGCATCAGAAACCATCAGGTCTACTTCAACAACCCGAAATCCCGGAATAGAAATGGGAAAACATTACCATGGATTTCATCACTAAATTGCCAAGGACTGCAAGTGGTTTTGATACTATTTGGGTAATAGTTGATCGTCTCACCAAATCAGCACACTTCCTGCCAATAAGAGAAGATGACAAGATGGAGAAGTTAGCACGACTGTATTTGAAGGAAGTCGTCTCCAGACATGGAATACCAATCTCTATTATCTCTGATAGGGATGGCAGATTTATTTCAAGATTCTGGCAGACATTACAGCAAGCATTAGGAACTCGTCTAGACATGAGTACTGCCTATCATCCACAAACTGATGGGCAGAGCGAAAGGACGATACAAACGCTTGAAGACATGCTACGAGCATGTGTTATTGATTTCGGAAACAGTTGGGATCGACATCTACCGTTAGCAGAATTTTCCTACAACAACAGCTACCATTCAAGCATTAAGATGGCGCCGTTTGAAGCACTTTATGGTAGAAAGTGCAGGTCTCCGATTTGTTGGAGTGAAGTGGGGGATAGACAGATTACGGGTCCGGAGATTATACAAGAAACTACCGAGAAGATCATCCAAATTCAACAACGGTTGAAAACCGCCCAAAGTCGACAAAAGAGCTACGCTGACATTAAAAGAAAAGATATAGAATTTGAAATTGGAGAGATGGTCATGCTTAAAGTTGCACCTTGGAAAGGCGTTGTTCGATTTGGTAAACGAGGGAAATTAAATCCAAGGTATATTGGACCATTCAAGATTATTGATCGTGTCGGACCAGTAGCTTACAGACTTGAGTTACCTCAACAACTCGCGACTGTACATAACACTTTCCACGTCTCGAATTTGAAGAAATGTTTTGCTAAAGAAGATCTCACTATTCCGTTAGATGAAATCCAAATCAACGAAAAACTTCAATTCATCGAAGAACCCGTCGAAATAACGGATCGTGAGGTTAAAAGACTTAAGCAAAACAAGATACCAATTGTTAAGGTTCGATGGAATGCTCGTAGAGGACCTGAGTTCACCTGGGAGCGTGAAGATCAGATGAAGAAGAAATACCCGCATCTATTTCCAGAAGATTCGTCAACACCTTCAACAGCTTAAAATTTCGGGACGAAATTTATTTAACGGGTAGGTACTGTAGTGACCCGAACTTTTCCATGTTTATATATATTAATTGAGATTGATATTTACATGATTAAATGTTTCCAACATGTTAAGCAATCAAACTTGTTAAGACTTGATTAATTGAAATATGTTTCATATAGACAATTGACCACCCAAGTTGACCGGTGATCCACGAACGTTAAAACTTGTAAAAACTATATGATGACATATATATGGATATATATATAGTTAACATGATACTATGATAAGTAAACATATCATTAAGTATATTAACAATGAACTACATATGTAAAAACAAGACTACTAACTTAATAATTTTTAAACGAGACATATATGTAACGATTATCGTTGTAAAGACATTTAATGTATATATATCATATTAAGAGATATTCATACATGATAATATCATGATAATATAATAATTTAAAATCTCATTTGATATTATAAACATTGGGTTAACAACATTTAACAAGATCGTTAACCTAAAGGTTTCAAAACAACACTTACATGTAACGACTAACGATGACTTAACGACTCAGTTAAAATGTATATACATGTAGTGTTTTAATATGTATTTATACACTTTTGAAAGACTTCAATACACTTATCAAAATACTTCTACTTAACAAAAATGCTTACAATTACATCCTCGTTCAGTTTCATCAACAATTCTACTCGTATGCACCCGTATTCGTACTCGTACAATACACAGCTTTTAGATGTATGTACTATTGGTATATACACTCCAATGATCAGCTATTAGCAGCCCATGTGAGTCACCTAACACATGTGGGAACCATCATTTGGCAACTAGCATGAAATATCTCATAAAATTACAAAAATATGAGTAATCATTCATGACTTATTTACATGAAAACAAAATTACATATCCTTTATATCTAATCCATACACCAACGACCAAAAACACCTACAAACACTTTCATTCTTCAATTTTCTTCATCTAATTGATCTCTCTCAAGTTCTATCTTCAAGTTCTAAGTGTTCTTCATAAATTCCAAAAGTTCTAGTTTCATAAAATCAAGAATACTTTCAAGTTTGCTAGCTCACTTCCAATCTTGTAAGGTGATCATCCAACCTCAAGAAATCTTTGTTTCTTACAGTAGGTTATCATTCTAATACAAGGTAATAATCATATTCAAACTTTGGTTCAATTTCTATAACTATAACAATCTTATTTCAAGTGATGATCTTACTTGAACTTGTTTTCGTGTCATGATTCTGCTTCAAGAACTTCGAGCCATCCAAGGATCCATTGAAGCTAGATCCATTTTTCCCTTTTCCAGTAGGTTTATCCAAGGAAATTAAGGTAGTAATGATGTTCATAACATCATTCGATTCATACATATAAAGCTATCTTATTCGAAGGTTTAAACTTGTAATCACTAGAACATAGTTTAGTTAATTCTAAACTTGTTCGCAAACAAAAGTTAATCCTTCTAACTTGACTTTTAAAATCAACTAAACACATGTTCTATATCTATATGATATGCTAACTTAATGATTTAAAACCTGGAAACACGAAAAACACCGTAAAACCGGATTTACGCCGTCGTAGTAACACCGCGGGCTGTTTTGGGTTAGTTAATTAAAAACTATGATAAACTTTGATTTAAAAGTTGTTATTCTGAGAAAATGATTTTTATTATGAACATGAAACTATATCCAAAAATTATGGTTAAACTCAAAGTGGAAGTATGTTTTCTAAAATGGTCATCTAGACGTCGTTCTTTCGACTGAAATGACTACCTTTGCAAAAACGACTTGTAACTTATTTTTCCGACTATAAACCTATAATTTTTCTGTTTAGATTCATAAAATAGAGTTCAATATGAAACCATAGCAATTTGATTCACTCAAAACGGATTTAAAATGAAGAAGTTATGGGTAAAACAAGATTGGATAATTTTTCTCATTTTAGCTACGTGAAAATTGGTAACAAATCTATTCCAACCATAACTTAATCAACTTGTATTGTATATTATGTAATCTTGAGATACCATAGACACGTATACAATGTTTCGACCTATCATGTCGACACATCTATATATATTTCGGAACAACCATAGACACTCTATATGTGAATGTTGGAGTTAGCTATACAGGGTTGAGGTTGATTCCAAAATATATATAGTTTGAGTTGTGATCAATACTGAGATACGTATACACTGGGTCGTGGATTGATTCAAGATAATATTTATCGATTTATTTCTGTACATCTAACTGTGGACAACTAGTTGTAGGTTACTAACGAGGACAGCTGACTTAATAAACTTAAAACATCAAAATATATTAAAAGTGTTGTAAATATATTTTGAACATACTTTGATATATATGTATATATTGTTATAGGTTCGTGAATCAACCAGTGGCCAAGTCTTACTTCCCGACGAAGTAAAAATCTGTGAAAGTGAGTTATAGTCCCACTTTTAAAATCTAATATTTTTGGGATGAGAATACATGCAGGTTTTATAAATGATTTACAAAATAGACACAAGTACGTGAAACTACATTCTATGGTTGAATTATCGAAATCGAATATGCCCCTTTTTATTAAGTCTGGTAATCTATGAATTAGGGAACAGACACCCTAATTGACGCGAATCCTAAAGATAGATCTATTGGGCCTAACAAACCCCATCCAAAGTACCGGATGCTTTAGTACTTCGAAATTGATATCATATCCGAAGGGTGTCCCGGAATGATGGGGATATTCTTATATATGCATCTTGTTAATGTCGGTTACCAGGTGTTCACCATATGAATGATTTTTATCTCTATGTATGGGATGTGTATTGAAATATGAAATCTTGTGGTCTATTATTATGATTTGATATATATAGGTTAAACCTATAACTCACCAATATTTTTGTTGACGTTTTAAGCATGTTTATTCTCAGGTGATTATTAAGAGCTTCCGCTGTCGCATACTTAAATAAGGACGAGATTTGGAGTCCATGCTTGTATGATATTGTGTAAAAACTGCATTCAAGAAACTTATTTTGTTGTAACATATTTGTATTGTAAACCATTATGTAATGGTCGTGTGTAAACAGGATATTTTAGATTATCATTATTTGATAATCTACGTAAAGCTTTTTAAACCTTTATTGATGAAATAAAGGTTATGGCTTGTTTTAAAATGAATGCAGTCTTTGAAAAACGTCTCATATAGAGGTCAAAACCTCGCAACGAAATCAATTAATATGGAACGTTTTTAATCAATAAGAACGGGACATTTCATACCAGGGGGCGAAAACTCGCGTTTGAACGATAGTAGGATACACAGAGTATTTCCCAGTAGAAGTAGGTTTACATCAAGGATCTGCTCTTAGCCCTTTTCTTTTCGCTTTAGTCTTAGATGACCTGTCTCAAAGGATACAAGGGAGTATCCCTTGGTGCTTGATTTTTACCGATGATATTGTCTTAGTATCGGAATCCCAGGATGAGCTAAACAGAAGGCTGGAGCAATGGAGGAATGCCCTGGAACAAAATGGACTTCGGATTAGTAGACTTAAATCGGAGTATCTTAGATGCGACTACGGGAGGATCGAAGATCACAATGATACTGTGGATATTCGTATTGGGGATCAGGTCTTACATCTACAGGATTCCTTTAGATACTTAGGATCAATGCTACACAAATCGGGAAGGATAGATGAGGATGTGTCTCACCGTATAAGAGTAGGATGGCTGAAGTGGAGAGCTGCGAAAGGGGTTTTGTGCGACAAGAAGATACCCCTTAAATTGAAGGGGAAATTCTTCAAGGTAGCGATTAGACATGCCATGTTGTACGAATCGGAGTGTTGGCCAATGACGAAGGCCCAAGAGAGGAGGATGGAGGTGGCAGAAATGAGGATGCTTAGGTGGACGTGTGGTAAGACCATGTTAGACATGATACCTAATGGAATTTTTAGAAAGAACTTAAAAGTTGGGAATATCGTCAACAAGATGAGAGAAGGACGACTTAGATGGTTTGGCCATATAAGGAGGCGGCCACCCACCGCACCGGTCAGGAGAGTGGAAGCCCTCACGGTTGGCGGCGTAAGGAGAAGAGGTAGACCTACACGTAGGTTGGAGGATAGACTGAAGCTTGACATGAAGGAGTTTTTATTGATCGAGGACATGACTTCTGATAGAAATTTGTGGAGGAGTAGAATTAGGATTGATGACTAGGTTGTATATATATATTTTATTTTATATTCTTATTTTTTTAATTTTCTATTTAGTTATATATTTTTATCGTATGCCTTTTTGCCTACTTGCTTTTTTGCTTCATATATGTTTGTATTACCATTTTTTTTTTCACATACTAATACTTATTGTAGCATATCCCAACATGTTGTGTGCATTACATTATACTTATTTACCTGCCTTATAGCACTATACCGTTACATGTTGCATTACATTATATCACATTAAATTACACGTATTTACATTTACATGCTACATGTCTTTATGCTTACATAGTATACTTATATGTTTTATACTGCATATTATAACTACATGCTTTATACCTACATGCTTACATACACATTTTATACTTACATGGCTTGTTATACTTGCATACTTGACACTTACATTTTTCACTTATATGTTCTTTTACTTTACTTTGTTACATGCCATATTTACCTTTACATTTTTCACGGTAAGGTTCCTTTTATCTACTTTACTTTACTTGCATTTAGTTACTTCACTTAACGGATTTCATGGTTCTTCTGGCCGGAGGTCCTTGGGAAGCAACCTCTCTGCCCTATAGTATAGGGAGGGACGACTTCTTTTACCCGCGGACCGATAGGTATCCGTGGGGGGAGGAATGACTTCCCTTTTACTCTAGGGTAGAGGAAAGACTGTCTACATCTAACCTCCCCCATACTCCACTTTAGTGGAATTGGGTATTGTTGTTGTAAATATTTTATACATAAAAACACACACTTATTACATATAATATAATTATATTGATATTCCATATAACTATATAAAACATATTAACATTATTTATATAAATACTTATATATAACAAATTTGGTATTTTTAATATAATACTAAATATATATAGATATTAATATAACTATACTAATCACTTTAGATATATATATATATATATATATATATATATATATATATATATATATATATATATATATATATATATATATACAAAATAAACATATATAAAACATAATTTAAAAGATAATATAAGTCTATGATTTAAATGGAATTTAGTATAAATTTTATATAACTACTATTATTAATATATAAATGATAAATATATATATATATATATATATATATATATATATATATATATATATATATATATATATATATATATATATATATATACATACATATATATATACATATATATACATATATTAAAAATATATTTAACACATATAACATAACAAAATATTTTATCATATAAAAGGAATATATGAAATATAAATATATTATTAATATACTAATAATAGCATTAATAGGTTATACATATAAACTTATTGATGGTTAAAGCTAAGGGGTATAAAATACTATTAAATTTTAGCAGAAAATACTATTAAATACGATACAATTTTACACAAGATATTTATTTATTTATAGAATGGATATACTTAAACCTTGCAACAACACTTATAGGCAGTGTACCTAATCGTACAGTAGTGTAGTTTTTAGTAAGTCCGGTTCGTTCCATAGGGAAAATCTTTTAATCAAAGCTTAACGCTATATTAGTTTAATTTATAAAAATACGAATATATATATAAGTAATATTATTATTTTAAAGGGGGGTTTTTACCGTTTAATGACCGGTTTGTCGATTTTAAAAACTTTAGTTGCAGTTAAAACAAAATGTAAAATATTAAATAAATAAAAGACTTAATTTAAAGCGTAAAGTAAATAACGATAATGAAATTGCGATAAATAAAAGTGCGATAAAATAAACTTGCGATAATTAAAAAGTACGATAATTAAAATTGCAATTAAATATAATAACAATAAATAAAAGTGTGATAATTAGAAGTGCAATTAAATATAAAATAAAGGAAATTAAATATGAAATAAAAGAATTATGCTTATTTAAACTTTCCGTAATCATGATGTTTGACGTGTTGATTTTAGTTTTATGCCCATGGGTTAATTGTCCTTTGTCCTGGATTATTTAATATGTCCGTCTGGTTTTTGTCCATAACAGTCCATCAGTCATAAATATAAAGTGCGAGTGTCCTCGTCAAATTATCCTTATACCCGAAGTCAAATATTCCAACTAATTGGGGACTTAAACTGTAACAAGGTTTTATTACTTTGTTTAATAATTACACCAGGATGTCGACTGAGTGTAACCCAAGGTTTTAATACTTTGTTATCAATTATGCCAAGTGTCCTTGTACATAATTTCACTCCTGTTGTAATAATTCTAGTGGCTATTATCCATTCCCGTGTCCGGTTAAATGAACGATTATTCGTACATATAAATACCCCGCCCATCGTGTCCGATCGAGTGTATATGGTTATTTATAGGGATGTCCAATTGTAAATATTTATATTAACATTAATAAACTATCATTTAGTTAAACAAATATAAAGCCTATTAATAGCCCATAGTCTAATTTCCACAAGTATCGTTCTTTTGTCCAAACCCCAGTTATGGTACAAAGCCCAATTACCCAATTTTAATATTTTTAGCCCAACATCATGATTACTTCAGATTAAATAAGCATAATAATAACTTAGCTACGAGACATTAAATTAAAAAGGTTGAACATAACTTACAATGATTAAAAATAGCGTAGCGTTACTCGGACAGAATTTTGACTTACATCCTTACAACATTCGCTAACATACCCTTATTATTAGAATTAAAATTAAAATTAAAATTAAAATATAAATATATATATATATACTACGTATATAGATAGAGAGATTGATATTATGGATGGAAAAATGGTGCACCAAAGCTCGATTTTTATAGGCCTGTGATCTGGAAAAGGGGCTCATGCGATCGCATGGATTTATGCCTTCCAGGCCATGCGATCGCATGGCCAGCTGGGGAGAGCCACTTTTGGTTGTTTTCTTCTGCCGACGTTTATTTAAATATAATATAATATATATATTAATTTTAAGAATTAATTATATATTATATTATATTCATATGCATAGTTGACTTGTAATTTTTAGTCCGTTGCGTCGAGCGTTGAGAGTTGACTCTGGTCCCGGTTCTGGATTTTCGAACGTCCTTGCGTACAATTTAATATCTTGTACTTTTCGTTTTGAATCTTGTACTCTTGTAATTTTGAGACGTTTCTTATCAATAATTGGAACCTCATTGATTGTATTTTGTACTTTTGAGCTTTTTGGTCGTTTGCGTCTTCAATTCGTCGAATCTGTCTTTTGTCTTCACCTTTTATTATTTAAACGAATATCACTTGTAAATAGGACAATTGCAACTAAAAGCTTGTCTTTCTTGAGGAATAATGCTATGAAATATATGTTCGTTTTTAGCATTATCAAATATTCCTACACTTGAGCGTTGCTTGTCCTCAAGCAATATAGTCTTGAAATACTAGAATCACTTCTTTATTCTTCACACTTTGTACATCAGTGATTTCTTTACGGCGGTATAAACAATGGTAGTAACGATGTGGTTTACAGTCCCACATGACTATAAAATTTAGATCCATTAAGGAAATTGGATCTTTATGAAAACATTTGATCTTTTGAAAATTAAATCTAGTTTTTACCCTAGATAAGTTTTCCGGAATAACCCTTCACCGGTGTTTGCAAAATATTTTTGTGGGCTTGGTGGGTTTTAGATTTGAAAATTTTAGCTCAAAACTTGTGGTTTTGTGTCACCCACTTGCTAACCTTGTATTAGGAAAGCAACACATCCAATATACTTGCTCCGTATATTACCTTTCGGTAAACTACCGTCCGGTTATAAAGGAAAGCGTTGAACAAGCAACTGTTAAGGCAATGTCCCCTGACATGCTTTTAATTATGGTCTATAACGTGTCGGACGCAATTACTATCCTTGGTAGGATCAATAGTAAAGCTCACCCTTATGATTTTTCGGTCTGGCACAAGGTCCTGTCTTTGACCATGCTATGCAACCACCGTTCTTACGGTTGACACCCGATTTAGTTCAGGTGACCTAATGGATTCCAGGTGAATTCTTAGGATTTTACGTTCAATGGTAATGAACGCATTGAAAATGGGTTTTCAGAAAATAAATCGGTTTGTAATTTTGATCAAAATATTTTCTCGTTCAAGCTCGAGTTTAGATATCATTGAATTCCTTGAGTTTGTAATTCTCAATCTTTAAGGTCAATATCAAGGATTGAGTAATATCAGGCTTAAAAGCTGATTTTTAATCTTTAAGGGGATTATCCTTTCTGGGGGTCTGATTTATTAGTCTTATCAAGCTAATTTGCACGGTGTCCTCCCCATTTTATAAGACAGATCCTCTCATGGTTAGGATAAGTCTGACCACTTGGCGACCCTGTTTGATGCTGAGGTCCGTGGATTTCCTGCTGATTTTAGAGATGACTTTTCTAGATTTTTCATCAACCTACAGCTGGTCTGGACGACAACTTCATGACCTAAATCAAGAAGCGCGTGTCTTTTTCGAAAGGCTTTACTTCCTTTTAACGATGGAATTGATTCATCGTGTAGATCCATCTCTTCTTTTCTTTCATCGGGTAAAACAGTTTAGTTTAGTCCAAAGCAAAAGTATCTTCAATTATTTGTTACAGAAATATGTGACATATGTTTAAGATAACTTGGTAATTTTTCCCACACTTGGCTTTTATTTTCCTTTTTATTGTCCTCTATTCCATTTTAAATGAATTCTAACATTTTGGTTTGTTTCTCAATTTATGTCCTTTCCGAGGTAACAATAATTTCGGTGTTAACACCTAGTTTTATCGTTCATAAATATGTATAAACATGATTTTGAGTTCATTTAATTGAAAATTTTGAAAATTTTTACTAGAATTGGGTAGTCAGTATATAAGACTAGGGCATCAGAGAGCACTAGATTCTAATACAACTACTACTTTACTAGTATTTCTAATGGTAACCAAGTGTTTAAAGTAAAAAAAATTTAAAAATCCGAAAGAATTTAACCCCTTCCCACACTTAAGATCTTGCAATGCCCTCATTTGCAAGAAATCAGTAACAATTTAAATTATTGAGGGTGATTAGCGTAGAAATGATTAAATTTTACCAAAGTTTCCAAACATATTGGCGTTTGTTTGCTGAATGATAAATGGTGCATATCATTTGTTCATTCCGTCTGTTGTTACATCACATTTATTTGTCATCTTGTCGTCAAAATTAGTAGCTTTTGCTGAATTTAATGCCATTCTTTGAAAATGCGCTGTTTTACCCTGTTTTGTACAATTTACAATATCCATACATACAAATATAAACATGCATGGCAATTTGAAATGGGACTTAATATCCCACTTTCAAATCCTAAATGTGAAATATTAGTACACAATAATAATAAAAATGATAAAGATTACATAAGTATATTCAATAACATAAGTTTAAACATGAATAAGTAAAAAGATAAAAACATAAAAATCATATAAATAACCAAATGGAACTAAATCAGTCTGGATATGGGTTCCAGTTCATCTCGTCAGGTGGGTTCCATGTTGGTTATAGGTGTTCTGATAGGCTTGATTATAGTCATACCGGTTAAAGGGTGGTCGGATATCGGGGCTGTGTGGCGGAAAATGAGCAGGTCGAGTAGGTACATAGTTATTTGGTACCTGATATGATAGCTGGCTCATGATTTGGTGCTGATGAACTAACCAGCTATCATGTTGGCATCGCCTATAATCCTCGTATACTCGCTCGGAGTTCCACTGCTCATACATACTATGTCTGGCCGCGTTCATCATTGCTTCCTCATCTATACGAACGTGGACGTCAAGAATAGCATCTCGAAAGACATCCCTAATGTCTTCCGCCTCCTCCATTTCCTCGTCTGAGCCTCTCTCTACCTGAGGATGAGATCCCTCATAGGGTACTGCCTGGTTATGTCTACTTTTCAATACCTTAGCACCCACATAAACTTTCAATCCTAAGGGCTCAACCTGTTCTCTACAAAGCTGTAATGGACCCCCTTGGTTCCTATCAACACCTAAATACTCTCCAATGAGAGTAACAAAAATACCTCCTCCTATTATACTCCCTTCATGCATTCCCTCTACCATTTTAGATAAATAAAAAGCAACACAGTAAGGGATATTGACAAAGCTTCTAGGATCTCGAATACACTTTAGGTAGAATAAATCATGTAAGGTAATTTTTTCTTTATTGTGACCTCTCTGTGTAATCGAGTTAGCCAAAAATCTATGAATAATACGAAGCTCGGCTCTGTCAATATGTGTATAGGACTGTCCTCCTGCTCGTGTAAAAACATCAAAATGTGACATACGCCTCCAAATGGCATCAGCGTCAAAGTTACTATCTACCCTTTCACCATAATGAATCAAATTTGTACAATCGGGTAATAGCAACTCACCAGGAGTATATATCTGTAAGGCCCTGGCCATGTCCAGCATGGACAGTCTATACATCCTACCGCCAAGGATAAACCTAAGAAATCTTCTATCATCTATTCTAACTATATTTGTATCAAGTGATATAGTACTCATCAACTCAACACACCATTCCTTATATACAGGTCTACGAATGGTGAAAAGACGTTCCCAATCTGTAAAAGAAGAACTGCCATACCTTTGAACTAAAAGCTGTCTAACACAGTCAGCTAGAAGGACCGTTTCCAAAGGGGCCCAATCGATTAACCTTGGCACCTCTACATTTTTTGTTACCAATTTGAATTTGTTCCTTTGATATGTCTCGTAATCTCTCCATCTCCTATCAAATCTCAGATTAGGATGCAGAGTGTGCTCAGGAATCGTTGGGAATTCTACTGGCAGCCTCATTGGGAATACTATGAATTCATCAACAAACTGTACCGGATCATAATAAGGTATGTGCTGATCAGGCTGTTGTTGTGGTTCTTGTTGTGGTTCTTGTTCGTGTTGCATTTCTGGTTCTGGTTCTGGTGCTGGTCGTCTAGATGATGATGCTCCTGAACCTCCAGTATCGGCTTTCTGCAAAACACATTAAACACAAAATTTGTGCATCCAAATATGCATTAGTGTTAGCAAAATAACAACTTAAAACAATCACTATAACATGTTAAATCAAAATTAAACTTATACACATTTTCACAATTTTTCACAATTCTACACTTTTCAAATAAGCAAATATGAGAATGTATACAAAGTTCATAAGCTTTTAACTCAAATAACATGTCAAAATATTCATTACTAATAATTAAACAAGTCTCAAATGACAAATATATCAAATTAATCAAGTTCATGAATTTTGGACTTAAAAAGTCCAATTTAATCTCCAAAAATCATGTTTAGGATCAATGTTTGGATCATTTAACTATCTAAACATGTTACACTACTCAATTTAGCAATAATTCATGACAAAAATTGGCCATAACCTGTTTATATCAAAAAGTCCCAAATTGCTCAAGAACACAAACCCTAGATTTCTAAATTTTTTGAAGTTTTTGGCTTCAAATCATGTTAAATAGCATCAATCTAGGTTATACATGCATAAAATACTAACAATTTAACACTAATTACACTAGAAATTAACAAAATTGCATTAGGTAAAAAATTGATAATTATCACAAAAACTAGGAATTTATAGAGTTTAGGGGTGTAATTTTTACCATTTTGCTGAAGAATGAGAATCTAGGCATGATTAGAGCAAGAAAAATGACGAATTACGGTGGATTTTGGTGAAGATTTGAGAGTATTTTCGTATGTGTTGTGTGTTGTGTGGAGAAGACAGACCCGCTGGGAGTTTTGAGTCTGACCTGCATTTGGTCCCCATGCGATCGCATGGGTTCCAAGTGCAAATCCCATGCGATCGCATGGGGTGCCGGCTACAGTGTTTTGCCTCTTTTTTTTTTTAAATAAATAAAACCTTATACTTTATAAAACATAAAATTAATAAAATTTTAGAAATTTGTTTCTTTTTAGGATGAGGGCGTTTCGGATCGATGTCCTAGTCTGTCCATCGACAA
Source organism: Rutidosis leptorrhynchoides (assembly GCF_046630445.1). Taxonomy (NCBI): domain Eukaryota; kingdom Viridiplantae; phylum Streptophyta; class Magnoliopsida; order Asterales; family Asteraceae; genus Rutidosis; species Rutidosis leptorrhynchoides. Next base: position 300,040,851 of record NC_092337.1, read on the forward strand.
AATTTTTAAAATTTGTCAAATCAAAGCGCGATTTTAAAAGTAAAGATTTTTGGATTTTTTAATATTTTTGGCATACTTTAATTCAATAAGATTAAAAATAATGATAATAAAAGTTCTCGTCCCTCCCTCTGGTAAAGCAATTTCGGTTCAACGATCTAGTCTTCAACTCACGACGAATTTTAAAAATCATATTTTTAACTTAGCGAAATAAAGTAAATTTTTGTTTTTAAATTCACACGAAACTTAAATTTAAAATATGCATAAAATTAAAAATTCACACCAAACTTAAATAAAAATTCATATTATAAATTCACACCAAACTTATATTATATTTTTGTTTTTATACATACAAAATTATATTAAAAAGATTAATTTTTCAAATATTTACAATTTTAAATATATTGATTTTACAAAGTTCAAAATATTAATTTAATATTTATATATTAATTTTAAAAACATGGTAAAAAAATAAAATTAAAAATCTTTTTGGCTTTTATCCCACTTTAATCAATCAAATATTATCAAAAATATGCGCCCCTCTTTTCAGTAAAGTAATTTCGGTTCCATGACCTAATTTAACTCATGACGAATTTTTGAAATATTTTGGGTTGATTGATTAAAGATATTTATACCTTAAGAATAAACGTTAAATTTCGCAGTGATGTAATAAATTTTTGTATGATATCAATAATTTCGGTCGCCAAACCTAATTTTATTCAATACCAATTTAATACTTTATAGCGAACAAATTAGCGTTTATTATCAAAAGGTTAAAAATAAAAATAAAAAAAATAAAAACTGTACAGACTTACCTGTGAGACAGTATTCTTAGTCATATGATCTATCCCATTCATAAGATAGTCGGTTTAATTGGTTTTCCATAGCTACATAGGCGTAACCTCGAGCATTCAGTGTTTTTTCTTCTAAACATATGAACGGTCCGTCTCTGCATAAAGTAACAAATTCGGTATTTGAATAGGTTTGATTATTTGAACATTTACCTCCATGTGACCATTTTCCGCATTTGTGACATCTTTCAAGGTGTCGTGCTCTTCTTTTCGTTGCGGATTTTGATTTTCCTTTACCAAATTGTAACTTATTATCTTCACATCTGGATTCTTTTCTTACTCCGTCCAATCTTTCTCTGATTACTGATACTATTTCACTCGGAAGTGTGTCATTATTACGTTTAGTGATCAAAGCGTGTAGCATTAGACCATGGTTTAGTTCACAGGCAGTCTTCATTTCGTAAAAACCTAAAAAAATAAAAATTCAGAATGGGGGGAGAAGACTAGTTCTTTAGGGTCTGCTAGGGAAAGACCATTCGAGTTCCATTTTCGAGAACTACACGAAAACAGACAATCTAACTCTAATAGAAATACATATTATCCTTTAAAGACTTGATTCTCCCCACACTTAGTTAGCTGTGGTATCAAAATTGTGATTAACTTCGTTGTCGACTTCCATCGGACTATCTATGTAATGTTTAACTCTGTGACCATTAACTTTAAATTGAATTCCATTTGAATTTATTAATTCTATCGTTCCGTATGGGAAAACTCTTTTGACTATGAATGGTCCAGACCATCTTGATTTCAATTTTCCAGGAAATAGCTTGAATCGTGAATTGAAAAGAAGAACTCTGTCTCCTTCTTTAAATTCTTTTGAACTTCTGATTCTTTTATCATGCCATTTCTTCGTTCTTTATTTATAGATTAACGAATTTTCGTATGCTTCATGTCTTAATTCTTCTAATTCGTTTAGTTGACTTAATCGTAGACATCCAGCTTCATGTAAATCAAGATTACATGTCTTCAAAGCCCAAAATGCTTTGTGTTCAATTTCTACTGGAAGATGACATGCTTTTCTGTAGATGAGTTTAAAAGGTGTGGTTCCAATTGGAGTTTTGTAGGCTGTTCTAAAAGCCCAGAGTGCATCCTCCAATTTAATGGACCATTCCTTCGGATTTGATCCTACGGTTTTCTCTAGAATACGTTTTAAAGCTCGGTTGGTATTTTCAACTTGTCCACTTGTTTGTGGATGATATGCGGTGGAGATTTTATGAGTTACTCCATATCTTTTAAGAACTTTCTCAAGTTGATTATTACAGAAATGAGTTCCCCGATCACTTATTAAAGCTTTCGGTGTTCCAAACCTTGCAAAAAGACGTTTTAAAAAGTTAACTACAACTCGTGCATCGTTAGTTGGGAGAGCTTGTGCTTCCGCCCATTTAGATACATAATCAATGGCTACGAGAATATAGAGATTATTATGAGATTTTGGAAATGGACCCATAAAGTCAATACCCCAAATGTCAAATACTTCACATACTTGGATGACATTTTGTGGCATTTCATCACGTTGACTTATTTTTCCGGCCCTTTGACAAGCATCACAGGATTTGCAAAGAAGGTGTGCGTCTTTGTAAATTGTAGGCCAATAGAATCCAGCATCATAAACTTTTCTTGCTGTTAGTTGAGGCCCATAGTGCCCTCCTGTTGGTCCTGTGTGACAATCGTTTAAAATTTTACTAGCTTCATCTCCGAATACACATCGGCGTATTATTCCATCGGGATAACTTTTAAACAGATGTGGATCTTCCCAAAAATAGTGTTTTATATCACTGAAGAATTTCTTTCGTTTTTGGTACGATAATCCTTATTCAAGGAATCCACATACTAAGTAGTTTGCATAGTCTGCAAACCATGGAATTTCATTATAATCTATCTTCAATAGATATTCATCAGGAAAGTTGTCTTGTATGGCCGATTCATTTAGAACTTCTAATTCAGGATTTTCAAGACGAGAAAGATGATCAGCGGCGAGATTTTCTGCTCCTCTTTTATCTCGGATTTCAATATCGAACTCTTGTAAGAGTAAGATCTAACGGATTAATCTTGGTTTGGCATCTTGTTTCGAATATAGGTATCTAAGAGCAGAATGGTCGGTATAGACCACCGTTTTTGCTAGAACGAGATATGAACGAAATTTGTCAAAAGCAAAGAAAATAGCAAGGAGTTATTTTTCAGTAGTTGTATAGTTCGTTTGTGCTCCTTGTAACGTCTTACTAGCATAATATATAGGTTGAAATCGTTTTTCAATCCTTTGTCCTAAAACGGCTCCCATTGCAAAATCACTTGCATCGCACATTAGTTCAAACGATAGATTCCAATTTGGTGTTATCATGATCGGCGCATTAGTGAGTTTCTCTTTAAGAATATTAAAAGATTTGATACATTCATCTGAAAAGATGAATGGAGCATCCTTTTCTAGGAGTTTATTCATAGGAGTGGCAATTTTAGAAAAATCTTTTATGAAACGTCGGTAAAAATCGGCATGCCCTAGAAAACTCCTAACTCCTCTAACATTGGTGGGATGTGGAAGTTTAGCAATTACATCTACTTTAGCTTTATCCACTTCAATTCCTTCTTTTGAAATTTTTTGTCCAAGAACGATGCCTTCTTTAATCATGAAATGGCATTTCTCCCAATTAAGTACTAGATTTGATTGTTCGCATCTAATAAGCATTCGTTCCAGATTAACTAGACATGATTCAAATGTATCACCGAAGACTGAAAAGTCATCCATGAAAACTTCCATGCATTCTTCTATCATGTCGTGAAAAATCGCCATCATGCACCTTTGAAAGGTTGCAGGGGCGTTGCAAAGTCCAAATGGCATGTGTTTGTAAGAAAAAGTACCATAAGGGCACGCGAATGTGGTTTTCTCTTGATCTTCGGGTGCTATTGGAATTTGAAAGTATCCGGAAAATCCATCAAGAAAACAATAATAACTATTTCCGGCTAATCTTTCCAACATTTGATCAATGAAAGGTAAGGGAAAGTGATCTTTTCTGGTGGCGTCATTTAATTTTCTATAATCAATACATACACGCCATCCTGTTACAGTCCTTGTAGGAATAAGCTCATTTTTTTCATTTGTAATGACAGTCATGCCACCCTTCTTAGGCACGCATTGAACTGGGCTTACCCATGGACTATCAGAGATTGGATAAATTAAACCTGCATCTAGCAGTTTAATAATTTCTTTTTTAACTACATCTTGCATATTCGGATTTAGTCTTCGTTGGCGTTGCACATACGTTTTATGACCTTCTTCCATAAGGATTTTATGTGTGCAATACGAAGGACTTATTCCTTTAATATCACGAATCTTCCATGCAATGGCTGGTTTATGAGCTTTCAACACAGAAATGAGTTGAGATTTTTCATTTTCAGTAAGAGAAGATGATATTATTACAGGTAATTCAGATTGACCATGTAAATAAGCGTATTCCAAATGATTTGGAAGTGGCTTTAACTCTATTGTTGGAGGTTCTTCTATCGATGATTTATATCGATATCTGTCTTCTTCTTTTAGCATTTGAATTTCTTCTGTTGTTGGTTCATATCCATTTGCTATTAGTGTAGCTAACATTTCAGCTTCATCAATTTGTTCAGTTCCTTCTCCTAAAGAACATTCTCCTGTTCCTTGTAATTCTGGAAATTCTTCTAACAATTCTGCATGTGAATCTATAGTTTGAATATAATAACATGTATCATCTGCAGATTGCGGTTGTTGCATTGCTCTATCAACTGAAAAGGTAACACTCTCATCCTCTATACTTAGGGTCAGTTTCTTACCAAACACGTCTATCATTGCTTTAGCCGTGTTTAAGAATGGTCTTCCTAATATGAGAGGAACTTTAGAATCTTCTTCCATGTCCAGAACAACAAAATCTACTGGAAATACTAAAGTACCAACTTTAACTAGCATGTTCTCCATTATCCCTCTAGGATATTTTATTGATCGATCGGCTAGTTGTATACTTATTCTTGTTGGTTTCAATTCTCCAAGGTCTAGTTTAGTGTATAGTGAATACGGCATTAAATTTATACTAGCACCTAAGTCTGCCAATACTTCTATTGAACTAAGACTACCCAGAAAACATGGAATTGTGAAACTTCCTGGATCAGATAATTTTTCTGGTATCTTATTCAACAGCACTGCTGAACAATTAGCATTCATAGTAACAGCCGAGAGTTCTTCCATTTTCTTTCTATTTGAGATTAGATCTTTCAGAAATTTAGCATATCTAGGCATTCCTGAAATCACATCAATGAAAGGAAGATTTACATTTATCTGTTTAAACATATCCAAGAATTTGGATTGCTCGACTTCAAGTTTCTCTTTTTTCATTTTACTCGGGTAAGGAAGTGGTGGTTGGTATGGTTTAACATAAAGTTTAGTCTTAACTGTGTTATCTTCATTAACCTTTTCAACTACCGGTTCTTTTTCCTTATCTTGATCAGGTTGTGGTTCTTGTGGAGTAGGAATAGCTTCATCAGAAGTTACATGTATTTCAGGTGGTTTAAGTGTTGTACCACTTCTTGTGGTAATGGCTTTAGCTGTTTCATTCCGGGGGTTTGCATTTGTATCACTAGGTAAACTTCCCGGTTTTCTTTCACCTATTAACCTTGCTAGGTTACTTACTTCTTGTTCCAAGTTTTGAATAGAAGCTTGTTGATTTCTAAATGCTTGAGCATTTTGTTCATTTGTTTGTTTTTGAGATGTGAAAAACTGCGTTTGAGTTTCAACTAGCTTCGTCATCATATCTTCTAAATTCGGCTTTTTATCATCGGGTTATGGTGGTTTGTTTTGAAAATTAGGTCTTTGCTGGTTGTAAGTATTGTTAGATACTTGTTGATTGCTAGGACCTTGTTGGTTGTTGTATGGAATATTTCGGTTATAATTCTGATTTTGATTGTAAATCGATCTTGGCGGTTGATAATTATTCTGATAATTATTTCCAGGCCTTTGGTTTATGTATGAAATATTCTCTCTTTGTTCCATTGTTAATTCAATACTAAGACAATCTTTTGTCAAATGTGGTCCTCCACACTGCTCACAACTAATTCGTATTGAGTGGATATCTTTAGTCATCTTTTCCATTCGTCTCTCGACAGCATCTATCTTTCCAGAAATGGAATCTATGTCATGGCTAGAATTGGCTCTAGCTGCTTTAGATGATCTAACGATATCTTTTTCTTGGTGCCACTCATGTGAGTGGGAAGGAGTGTTAACAATAATTTTGTAAGCATCAGTTTCGGTTTTCTTCATAATGGAACCACCAGCTGCTATATCTATGTCTTTTCTTGTAGTGATGTCGCATCCTTGGTAGAATATTTGTACTATTTGACAGGTGTCTAAACCATGTTGCGGACATCCTCTTAATAACTATCCAAATCTTGTCCACGCCTCATATAGAGTTTCATTCGGTTTCTGTGTGAACGTAACAATTTCTCCTTGAAGTCTTACGGCTTTAGATGCCGGAAAGAATTGTTTAAGAAATTTTTCAACTAAAACGTCCCATGTATCGATCGCCCCTTCAGGTAACGATTCCAACCAATCTTTGGCTTCTCCCTTTAAAGTCCAGGGAAATAACATGAGATATATCTGTTCATCCTCCACTTCTCGAATTTTAAATAGAGTGCAGATCCTATTAAAGGTACGAAGATGTTCATTTGGATCTTCCTTCGGCGCACCACTAACTTGGCATTGATTAGTCACCATGTGTAGAATTTGTCCTTTGATTTCATAATCTGGCGCATTAATGTCTGGATGAGTAATTGCGTGACCTTGGCCAGTGCGTTTAGCTCTCATTCGGTCTTCCATACTTAAAGGTTCCAGATTTTCCATGATTGAATTTGTTGAATCCGAATCACTAGAGGATTCTGATTTAATGGTTCGTTCCTCAACAATCTCTGTTTGAATGATTCGTGGTTCCGGAGGAAAATTTAATGGTTTAGGATCTATGAATTGTCCCTGAATATTATCCGGATTCTCAATTGTGAGGTCGGGTTCAAAAAATGGATTATCGGAAATTTGAATTGGAGTATTTGGTCGACTGGATGACGATTCTAAAGAAAAATCAACGGCGATAATATTTGCTAGATGTCTTCATCGAGTTATAGGTGGTGAACGTACAAAAGGTGGTGAACGTCTTGCTCGGTGCATTCAGTGAATATCCTATTAGTTTTTAAAAGGAAAGAAAAAATTATATAAGTTATCCAATTAATAGACTTTTCTGATTTTGCCCACATTTCGAATAGCCAAAAGATGCATCAGAAGGGCAGGATTCGTTTGGTCTCAATATAATTGAGGACTGTTTGACTCCAATAACCCGGTCCACGTACAAATCCAACTATTACTACGAACCAGAAAATTTTGATGTCTATCAATTTAACCACTTAAAATAAATTTTCGTAATTTTAAGAAGTATAGATAAGAAGTAGAAAAAATTCTAAGTCCTAAAAACTAGAATGACGAGAAATAAGAAAGAAAAAGAGCGCATCGAAAAAGGTCGTAAAAGAAAAGATCGAAAAATAAAAGGCGTCGAAAAATAAGAAAGAAAAAAAAATGACTATAAAACTTAAAAAAAAAAACTCGACTAACCCAACCTTATTACTATCACTAACTTAAAATTATATTCGCAAATTGAGATTACTAATTGGAATGATAATTGATACATAGGTAAAAGGTGTCTAAAAATATTAAAGCTTACAGGAAAAACTATATCCCAAATGGCAATATCTCAAAAAGGTATTAAAACTTAAAAAAAACGTCGCAGAATTCTAAAGCACTTAAATCTTAGTCTAAAGAAAAAGCACTTAAGGGATTTTACGGCAAAGCCTAAAAATCTAAAAATAAAAATAACTATGGCAAAAACTATGAATTAAAAATAAATACGAGCAAAAATTACAAAAGTTACGCTAAAACAATTAAAAAGAGATAAAATATAAAAATATACTAAAAGTTGTAAAAAGTACAATTTTTATAAAAATATTATTTTTATATTATTTATTTTATAAAACTATTAATTTTATATTTTATAAAACTAATTAAACTTAAAAATACAAATTAAATAAATAACTAAATTAAATATTTAACTAATCTAACCTAATTAGGGTTTAAATATAATAATAATAATAATTATAAACCGTAATTAATGCAGTACTCAGTCAACTGTGGCGTGTCAGACGGGCTCATGCGATCGCATGAGTCCTAAGTTATCCAGCCATGCGATCGCATGAGCTAGGGTTTCGGGCCACAGAGTGGGCTGCTACAGTACCAGACTCGAGTGTTTTTATTATTTTTTTTGCTGTGTTGAATTTTCTGTTTTATATATTTATGTAATATATTTATATAAATTAAATAAAACTTATATTTTTTTAAAATAAAGATAAATAAACTTTTATAGAACTTAAATATTTAACAAACTCTTAAAAATATTTATATTTTTGTTTTCTTTTTATATTTTCGAATATATTAAAACGTATTTTTACAAAAGCGTAATTGTTTTTTTTTTTATATTAGCGTTGCGCTTCCGGCTTTTAAGCTAGTTGGTTCCCAGGCAGCGGCGCCAAAAATACTTGATGGTTAAAGCTAAGGGTATAAAATACTATTAAATTTTAGCAGGAAATACTATTAAATACGATACAATTTTACACAAGATATTTATTTATTTATAGAATGGATATACTTAAACCTTGCTACAACACTTATAGGCAGTGTACCTAATCGTACAGTAGTGTAGTTTTTAGTAAGTCCGGTTCGTTCCACAGGGAAAATCTTTTAATCAAAGCTTAACGCTATATTAGTTTAATTTATAAAAATACGAATATATATATAAGTAATATTATTATTTTAAAGGGGGATTTTTACCGTTTAATGACCGGTTTGTCGATTTTAAAAACTCTAGTTGCAGTTAAAACAAAATGTAAAATATTAAATAAATAAAAGACTTAATTTAAAGCGTAAAGTAAATAACGATAATGAAATTGCGATAAATAAAAGTGCGATAAAATAAACTTGCGATAATTAAAAAGTACGATAATTAAAAGTGCAATTAAATATAATAACAATAAATAAAAGTGCGATAATTAGAAGTGCAATTAAATATAAAATAAAGGAAATTAAATATGAAATAAAAGAATTATGCTTATTTAAACTTTCCGTAATCATGATGTTTGACGTGTTGATTTTAGTTTTATGCCCATGGGTTAATTGTCCTTTGTCCCTGATTATTTAATATGTCCGTCTGGTTTTTGTCCATAACAGTCCATCAGTCATAAATATAAAGTGCGAGTGTCCTCGTCAAATTATCCTTATACCCGAAGTCAAATATTCCAACTAATTGGGGACTTCAACTGTGACAAGGTTTTATTACTTTGTTTAATAATTACACCAGGATGTCGACTGAGTGTAACCCAAGGTTTTAATACTTTGTTATCAATTATTCCAAGTGTCCTTGTACATAATTTCACTCCCGTTTTAATAATTCTAGTAGCTATTAATCCATTCCCGTGTCCGGTTAAATGAACGATTATTCGTACATATAAATACCCCGCCCATCGTGTCCGATCGAGTGTATATGGTTATTTATAGGGACGTCCAATTGCAAATCTTTATATTAACATTAACAAACTATCATTTAGTTAAACAAATATAAAGCCCATTAATAGCCCATAGTCTAATTTCCACAAGTGTCGTTCTTTTGTCCAAACCCCAATTATGGTACAAAGCCCAATTACCCAATTTTAATATTTTTAGCCCAACATCATGATTACTTCGGATTAAATAAGCATAATAATAACTTAGCTACGAGACATTAAATTAAAAAGGTTGAACAAAACTTACAATGATTAAAAATAGCGTAGCGTTACAAGGACAGAATTTCGACTTACACCCTTACAACATTTGCTAACATACCCTTATTATTAGAATTAAAATTAAAATTAAAATATAAATATATATATATATACTACGTATATAGATAGAGAGATTGATATTATGGATGGAAAAATGGTGCACCAATGCTCGATTTTTATAGGCCTGTGATCTGGAAAAGGAGCTCATGCGATCGCATTGATTTATGCCTTCCAGGCCATGCGATCGCATGGCCAGCTGGGGAGAGCCACTTTTGGTTGTTTTCTTCTGCCGACGTTTATTTAAATATAATATAATATATATTAACTTTAAGAATTAATTATTTATTATATTATATTCATATGCATAGTTGACTTGTAATTTTTAGTCCGTTGCGTCGAGCGTTGAGAGTTGACTCTGGTCCCGGTTCCGGATTTTCGAACGTCCTTGCGTACAATTTAATATCTTGTACTTTTCGTTTTGAATCTTGTACTCTTGTAATTTTGAGACGTTTCTTATCAATAATTGGAACCTCATTGATTGTATTTTGTACTTTTGAGCTTTTTGGTCGTTTGCGTCTTCAATTCGTCGAATCTGTCTTTTGTCTTCACCTTTTATTATTTAAACGAATATCACTTGTAAATAGGAAAATTGCAACTAAAAGCTTGTCTTTCTTGAGGAATAATGCTATGAAATATATGTTCGTTTTTAGCATTATCACTTATTCGATTACGATTATGTGTGTGTATATATATATATATATATATATATATATATATATATATATATATATATATATATATATATATATACTAATGATATAGGTTCGTGAATCCCAGGCCAACCCTGCATTGTTCAGTTGTTCAATGTCGTCATATGTATTTTTACTACAAAATACAGTATCGTGAGTTTCATTTGTTCCCTTTTTAAATGCTTTTGCAATATATATTTTTGGGACTGAGAATACATGCGCTGTTTTAATAAATGTTTGACGAAATAGACACAAGTACTTAAAACTACATTCTATGGCTGGATTATTAAACTGACTAAGAATTAGGGAACAGACACCCTAATTGACGCGAATCCTAAAGATAGATATATTGGGCCCAACAAGCCCCATCCAAAGTACCGGATGCTTTAGTACTTCGAATTTATCATATCCGTAGGGAGTCCCGGAATGATGGGGATATTCTATATGCATCTTATTAAGGTTGGTTACCAGGTGTTCACCATATGAATGAATTTTTATCTCTATGCAGTTTGCGAAATGCCTGATATGAGATTATGTTTATGAGAAATTGAAATATGAAATCTTGTGGTCTATTAAAAATATGGAATATGGATTATGATAAACTAATGAACTCACCAACCTTTTGGTTGACACTTTAAAGCATGTTTATTCTCAGGTATTAAAGGAATCTTTCGCTGTGCATTTCGTCATTTTAGAGATATTACTTGGAGTCATTCATGACATATTTCAAAAGACGTTGCATTCGAGTCGTTGAGTTCATCAAGATTATTATTAAGTCAATTATAGTTGGATATATTCTGAAATAGTATGCATGCCTGTCAACTTTCGATGTGATGAAAGTTTGTCTTTTAAAAACGAATGCAATGTTTGTAAAACGTATCATATAGAGGTCAAGTACCTCGCGATGTAACCAAATGTAATGTATTCGTCCAGATGGATTAGGACGGGTCATGAAATTCATTAACAGTCCTGACATGTGCTTTTTAGGACCTTTTGAAACGACTCGTCCATATTACTATAAACGCAGTACGTTATTCATTGGTCCCATAGCGAGGTATTTGACCTCTATATGATACGTTTTAGAAAAATATTGCATTCATTTCATAAAAAGCACACCATTATTATACATAATGCATGTTTTAAACAAGTGGGCGATTATTTAAGAAATAATCCCCATGATACATCGATTTCCAAATACTACATACGTGACATAACAATCGAATATAATACATGACAAAGGTTTTATTGAATGCAACACTTCATTTAAACAAAAGCATGAGACTCCATGCACATCTTGCTCAGATAATGCAATAGCGGAAGACTTTCTTAAGGACCTGAGAATAAACATGCTTAAACAGTCAACACAAAGGTTGGTGAGATATATAGGTTTAGCATCGATATAAATATAGACCACAAGATTTTCATAGTTATAAATATATGTACACTCGCAAGTGTATAAAAGTATTCTATAAGTTGTTGAGCGCTTCGGCAACCATACTTAACCATTAATGTGGCATATTCCCTTTATTATGAAATCTCCCTACACTGTACCAAGTGTAGTAAAAACGAAGTACTATGCAACCGTTTACGATACTAGAGCGACTAGCCCGGTTGGGGTTGTCAAACCCGATAGATCTATCAATAGGATTCGCGCTTACATGTTCTTACAACATGTAAATATTAGTTACCAAGCTATTAGGGAAGATATGCAATGTGGTACAACTCAACGTAGAATATATTTTAAGTACTTGTGTCCATGGCGTAAAACATAAAATGCATGTATTCTCATCCCAAAATATTTTTAGAGTTTAAAAATGGGACTATATACTCACGGTAGTAAAAGTATATTAATAATAAGTTTTTAACTTATTAAAAATATGGCCGTCGTCCTTGGATTCACGAACCTATAATAATAATAACGATTCAGATAATAATACATGTGAACAAAATTAATATAGCAAGTTCATATCATATATTCAATCACATGTGATTGTTTAAGTTTATATTTTCAATCACATGTGATTATTTAAGTTTATATTTTCAATCACATGTGATTATTTAAGTTGTCAAGTTTAGTAGTCCAAAATAGTCCGAAAAGTTCAATAGTCCAACAGTCCAATAATCGGTATATATATATATATAATCTTAGCATTACCCCACGACGTATTGTGTATTTATTGTCTTGCATCAATCCAGAGACGTATTGTACACGTATTGTCTTAGAATTAACTAAGACGTATTGTCTTAGGATTTATCAAAACGTATTGTGCACGTATTGTCATGGAACGTACCAAGATTATTATATATATACAATCTCGAAATTAATCAAGATTATGATATTTTGTTATACTAACGATAACATGTCCAAATATATATAGGATATATGAAAAGTTAACAAGGATATGGTTAATATAGTTTTTATATTATAAATTTCGTCCATACCACGTTAATTTTAGCAGATTTTGTTTTGCTCGCCAAATATTCATTACAACTCCGTTTAAAGTGAATCAAATTGCTATGGATTCCTTAAGAAGTCAATTTTACAAAACCAATTCGAAAAGTTTATCCCAAGAAGTAATTTTTAGAGCTTTACCCTCTTTTTGTGTCAGTGGACAGATTTGGAAAAATCCCGGCATCCACCCAATATATGATTTTTGATAAAATACTTCCACTTTGTCTAAAATCATGAAAAAAATACTGGAAATCTTATTTACATATATTAACATATTTCCAAAGTCTTAGCCTCGAACTCAAAGTCTAAGATAGGTTTTTAATTCCCAACCCAAAACAGCCCGCTTTTTACTGAATGGAGATTAAAGGATATATGTTAAGTTTCAAGGTGTTCTTCATATGTACAAGTTATAAGTTCTTATATTAACTTAATATAACATCATAATACATATAAATAAGTGTTATTAGAATTAAGTTAGAAAGATTAGATTAGTTTTTCAAACAAGTTTAGAATCAACTAAACTATGTTCTAGTTTATAAACTCTTATATAAATAGCTATAAACATATGAATTGAACAAGAGTTGAAGTAGAGTTTTTACCTCAAGTTTAGAATGTAAAGTTGCTGGAAAGAAGTAGTAGAATAAAACTTGAGAGAGTTCTTGCAAGTGTGTGTGAAAATTGGAAGTAAAATTTGGAAAATGAATGTGTAAAAATGAGTTATAAATGGTGCTTATTTATAGGCTTGAAAATTTGGCTTTTAGTGAAAATATCTAAGATAAGTTAAAATGTATTAAGTCATGGATGACATATTAAATTGATTAGGTCATGGATGACATATTACACAAATAATTGCAGATTTTTATTGGTATATACCAATAGTAAATACTTCTAGAAGCTGTGTATAATACGGGTAAAAATATCGTATGAATGCGAGTAGAATTCTTGAGAAAATTGAACAGAAATACGAGTATAGCTATCCTTTATGTAACAACCCAAACCAACCCGCATTAAACCGCGTTAAATTTACAAAATAAAAAAAAAAATTGCTGAACTGCCACCTGGCGCGGCGCGCCATATAGGCTGCGCGGCGCGCCAAACCTGACTGTCCGGAAAGTCTTTAAATGCGAAAATGTTTGACTAGTTCCCGACATATTTAGGCGTAACGCTTTTAACCCCATGTTCCATATATAAAAACTAGCACGTTCTATTAATAAAATTATGTTTACGAAGCGGGGCCCACATCGACCCAAATTACCCTTTAAGTATCAAAATACAATTTTCGACCATAAGACTTTTAATACAAAATAAAGCCGAGCATGGCGATTGGGGATACGCTACCCAATCCTAATAAATCCAAAAGCAAGCCTTCTACGCAAACTATGCAAGTCCTCTAATCCTCGCGCTTACCCGAGCCACCATCCGCATGCAATCTATAAAAAGAGTCAACAACGAGAGGGTAAGCTAACGCTTAGTGAATGATAATATACTACATACATATATATGTATAAAATGGATACGCCACAAAAATAACAAATACCGCATACCGAGGCATCCATATAAGGCACTACACTAAGCATACCGTACGATCTCTAAGCAACGAGCTAAAGATACAACAATATAAGTTCACCAACGACGATGTGAACAACGCCAAATAGCTACACCCGGAGGGTTAGCTACAACACAACAATACATTAATATATAACAATATAAATGAACAAGGTTAACACCTTAACCCAATACCGAGAACCAAATACCACAATGAAGATTGGCCGAACTACACGAGCCTTAGTAATCCGAAACCACACGAGATTACTATCTTCACAACATCGAGGTTGGCCGAACTACACGAGCCTTAGTAATCCGAAACCACACGAGATTACTACCTCAATAAGATGACCGAACTACACGAGTCACCATGAATCCGAACTACACGAGATTCATTTGATAAGATGACCGAAACCACACGCGTCATCGTGAATCCGAAACCACACGCGATTCACATCTCCAACTCAAACCCACGGTCACGGGATTATAAAATCCACCACATCGGGGCTACAACATCCAAATCACAATCACGTGTGATAATGTACACACGAACGTGTACTTCGCCAAAGATGGTCAACCAAACGCACAGCCGTGCCAATTGGACTTATACAAAAGTCCATCAAGTCCACCTACATGTGAAGTGAGCTCTATAGCCGAGAATCACTCCACCCGACCCGCACCCATCCTACACATACATATGTACATAGGGTAATATCACTCACCTTGAAGTCTTGAAGAGTGCTTCCAAGTAAACCGCAACTCGCCAATGGAAAATACCTAATCCATTATCACAATTACAACATTACACTTAGAGTGGATTCACAATTCAACCCGATTCAACCATTAGTGCAATTTCGACCCAAATGCATTTCCAAGCACAAACCGTGCCCAAACTAACCCATAATCACTAACACAAGTGAGAATGGTCCCAATATGTCAATTAAACTCGAACTCAAGTGTTAAACACGTGTCATACCCATTTTGACACTTAAACCCTAATTTTGACCCATAAAGGTCAAAATCTCATACTTTACAAGTTTTGACACCTAAACACATTTAACTCGGTTCTATACTTCAACTTAATCCATTTTAAGTTTATAAACATCATTAAATCGCCAATTGGGTCATAATTACCACCAAACCCTAATTTGACCCAAAGTCACAATTAGTCAACCATAATACCCTAAATGGGTTCCAATACTTCAATAATCACTATACCTAGTGATTAAACTCCAAACCAAAGCCTAATCAAGGCCAAATCGTCATCCAACCCAAAACCCGCCAAGTGACAAGAATAACTAGTCACCATAAACCCATTTCATCACCTAAAAGGGTTACACAACAATTTAACTCAAAACCCTAACTTGAATATCAAATCAAATAAATGAAATTAGGAGTTTGAGCTTACCAATACCACCACAACGTAGCTAGGAACGAAAGGAACAACTTTAAAACCCGAGACTTTGAACGATTCGAGCTTCTTCTTCACCAAAACCTCAAATCTCTCTCTAGACCTCTCTCTCTCTAAGAATGGATGAAGATGATGAATGGATGTGAAATGATCCAAAGTTAGATCTAAACCAACTGATATGGCTCACAAATCCGGCCCCAAGTGAATTTACCAAATTACCCTTCATTTAAAATAATTAAAAACAAAGGATTCTGTCAGCGCGATTCGGCGCGGCGCGCACCAGACCCGCGCGGCGCGCAAGTAGTCAGTTTCAGGTTCTTTTGCTTTTTAACTAAATATAAATATTAAACGAAGCCCGTTCTCGTATGTCTTTTATAAACAAGTATACAAAATAAATATTCGGGTCTTACAACTCTCCCCCACTTAAACTCGATCACGTCCTCGTGATCCTCGTCACTTAACCAAACGGACCCCACTTACGGTCCTAGACATAAGTTCCAACCCGACTTTCCTAGACAACTATTCTCATTGAAGCACCTTTAACACTAAAATCGTCATCCGCGATTTTCTCAATCCACAATCCGAGCACTAAAACCATGGTCCTTCCCTAACATCGGGAAAACTCAACCAATCTCGTACCGAGATATAAATCCCTTAGCGTACTATTGCCGAGTACAACGCTAAAAGCACCCAAGTCCCAACCTAAGGTCAACAACCCGAACCGATGAAGACCGATCCAAACGAATCCTTACGGATAACACCACTCAATAGACATCCCTTGTAGTGCGCAACACGACCAATACGCAACTACCGTAACATCATAATCCAACGGTTAAAAACCGATAGCGCCCAAACGACTATGGAAACGCAAATCCCAAGGTGTACGAAATCAACCATCGTCACACCCGTAACCAACATGTGAGCGAAACACGGCTATCGCATCACTAATCTCACAACATGGTCCTCACGACCCCACCATCGGTGTATAAAACAACCGACAGATCACACAACACGAAGGATGGCCGAAAACACACGCGCCTTAGTGAATCCGAACTACACGCGACTCACTACCTTCACCACAACACAATCGGGAATGGCCGAACTACACGCGCCATAGTGAATCCGAACTACACGAGAGTCACTATCCCGGAGGAATGACCGAACTACACGAGTCATTTGTGAATCCGAACTACACGAGACTCACTCCTCAATACAATGACCGAAACCACACGAGTCATTTGTGAATCCGAACTACACGAGATTCACTTCCACAACATCGAGGTTGGCCGAACTACACGAGCCTTAGTAATCCGAAACCACACGAGATTACTACCTCAATAAGATGACCGAACTACACGAGTCACCATGAATCCGAACTACACGAGATTCATTCCAATAAGATGACCGAACTACACGCGTCATCGTGAATCCGAAACCACACGCGATTCACAATCTCAACATAGGAATGGTACTCGCATTTCCCACCGGTACTCGCATTTCCCGATAGTGTTACACCATACCGACATAACACTACTCCCTTGATGAAGTCAGCGGACCCCGAAGGTCATGCTCCACCAATCACAACACCGGATGAAGTCAGCGGACCCGAAGATCATGCTTCACCGATCACAACACCGGATGAAGTCAGCGGACCCGAAGATCATGCTTCACCGATATAACACCACGCTCATGATGAAGTCAGCGGACCCCGAAAGTCATGCTCCACCAATCACGTATTCCCATGATGAAGTCAGCGGACCCTAAAGATCATGCTTCATCAAACAACCATACCATAATCGAGCAAGAACCACCTATACCAAACATAGGTACCAAACAATAATTCTCCACAAGAGAACCCGACACACACCTCCCTTAACCGGAGGATTTCACCTTGCTCGCCAAATACGTCCATTATCCCTCAACGAGATTTACCACATTACCACCTTGGTGATAATTCAAATCCAAAATCATAAGTACAATTTATCCAAAATTGTGCTCTACCACAAATCGACCCAACCAGGTCTCGACAGCATTTTCCGGATCTACCAATAGCATCATCCGAAATCTCACACTAAAACTTCCTCGTGCGGGAGTGTAACTCCCCCACTTAGAACCACGTTCCATATCCACAACTCGTACAACCGCACAATGCTACCACAAGTAGACTTTACCAACAATTGGGCTCACAGGACCCATTACCACATCTTGCTCCAACCTTGGGCACACGAAGGATTTTAACCAACCCTTAAACACTTTGTACGAAAAGTGTACCGCAACACAATCGGAGTCGAACACCACGCTAGTAGGTATAAAAGAGGCACCTAATGTCGCGTCATAAAGACTCCATTACCAACACACATCGAGATTTAAAACACTTGATCTCAAGGGTTCCCACCAACCGACGAACCTCATGATTCGTCACTTCAACATAAAAGTGAACACGCGCTTAACAACCAAACACCAAAACCATTTCCGTGGCTTGGTAGAAACGTTTCCCAAATACTAAGGAATGCTTGGTTGCACCAAGTCTTACGCCCTTCGCCCGTCAATCAAACATCAACATAGGGTACTTCCATTAGGAACGTCACCCATAGCATAACATGCACAACAAGGCATGCAACTCAAACTCAAACGACATTTAATAAATAATCAAAAGACATATTTATCAAAATTAAACGTACCTTAACGTATCCTGGCCGCACCCGTCCCCGCTAACTTGGGACATCCCGACTTACGATGTCCTTCTTTTTGGCAATTGAAGCACACCATACCATCACCCTTTGGTACCGAACATTCCCAAGACTTGTGACCCCTCATGCCACAATTGTAACATCTAGCCGCACTAGAATCCGACATACCCGTTTGCGTACCACCCGTGCTCACACTCGGACCCTTAGCCCTCTTACTCGGAGCACCATAAGAAACGACCATTCGCTCACTTGAAGGTTCACCCTTTTTCGATCGTGAATACGACTCGAAACCTCTAGCCAAGTCGAAAAATTCCGAAAATGATTTCGCTTGACCCCCGCTAATTTTACTTTTCAAGTCATCATTCAAGGTCCGATAGAAATCTCCCATCAACAAACGATCATTCCCCAAATACTCCGGACAAAAACGAGCCTTCGCCATAAAGGTCGTCTTGAGAGTACTCAAATCCATAGATCCTTGTCGCAAATTTCGCAACTCATTACGCAATTCCCACAAATCGGCCGAAGTCCGGAACTCCTCGAAGAATTCCTCCTTAAAGTCGTCCCACGATAAAGCCATAAACGTCTCGCCACCGACAAGATCAATCTTACCATCCAACCAATCCCTTGCCCTACCCCGCAACAAACTCGTAGCGAGTCTCGTCTTTCTCTCGGGAGGGCAATCAATAGTACGGAAACACCCTTCGACGTCCGAAATCCAAGTTGTGCTTACCAAAGGATTCGGCTTTCCGTCATACATCGGGGGTTTAGTCCTCATGAAGCTCTTAAGATAACGCTCCATTTCACCACTACTTTGAAGTTCGGAATACCTCATTTCCATTCTTTCTTCTAACGCACCCATTTGCTCCGCAACGGCGGCCGCAACTCTAGTGTTAAACTCCGCGTCATTCGCCTCGGTCTCGTTTCGCGTCGTCATTCTAAAGAATGCAAAACGATTAGTCCACGAACGTGTAAAACCGTACGCACGACACAGCCCCATCTTGCTAAACACCCATCGTACATCACTTGTTAGACACGATTTGCACCCGTAATAAGGTTTGCAAGTTCTTATTACGCACACACGCCGCATCGACTCGTTAGTACAACGACCGTCTCGCTCGATGATATAAACAAACACAACCAAAATTCTACGCGGTACAAACACACGCGAGAATTATTACCACAACACAAATAATATATTAATAATATCCGCATTACTAATATAAACGTTAGTCGACCTATAAACAAGGCACTAACCAAACCCATTCCGACCCGTAATCCTACAAGTCCCGCAACAATTTAAGCACACACAAGTCTAAGTCTAGGCACCTATCTCAAGTCACCTAAATCCCTTAGACCATGCTCTGATACCACTTGTAACAACCCAAACCAACCCGCATTAAACCGCGTTAAATTTACAAAATAAAAAAAAAATTGCTGAACTGCCACCTGGCGCGGCGCGCCATATAGGCTGCGCGGCGCGCCAAACCTGACTGTCCGGAAAGTCTTTAAATGCGAAAATGTTTGACTAGTTCCCGACATATTTAGGCGTAACGCTTTTAACCCCATGTTCCATATATAAAAACTAGCACGTTCTATTAATAAAATTATGTTTACGAAGCGGGGCCCACATCGACCCAAATTACCCTTTAAGTATCAAAATACAATTTTCGAC
This sequence comes from Rutidosis leptorrhynchoides, assembly GCF_046630445.1. Lineage (NCBI taxonomy): Eukaryota > Viridiplantae > Streptophyta > Magnoliopsida > Asterales > Asteraceae > Rutidosis > Rutidosis leptorrhynchoides. Next base: position 300,061,080 of record NC_092337.1, read on the forward strand.
CATAAGACTTTTAATACAAAATAAAGCCGAGCATGGCGATTGGGGATACGCTACCCAATCCTAATAAATCCAAAAGCAAGCCTTCTACGCAAACTATGCAAGTCCTCTAATCCTCGCGCTTACCCGAGCCACCATCCGCATGCAATCTATAAAAAGAGTCAATAACGAGAGGGTAAGCTAACGCTTAGTGAATGATAATATACTACATACATATATATGTATAAAATGGACACGTCACAAAAATAACAAATACCGCATACCGAGGCATCCATATAAGGCACTACACTAAGCATACCGTACGATCTCTAAGCAACGAGCTAAAGATACAACAATATAAGTTCACCAACGACGATGTGAACAACGCCAAATAGCTACACCCGGAGGGTTAGCTACAACACAACAATACATTAATATATAACAATATAAATGAACAAGGTTAACACCTTAACCCAATACCGAGAACCAAATACCACAATGAAGATTGGCCGAACTACACGAGCCTTAGTAATCCGAAACCACACGAGATTACTATCTTCACAACATCGAGGTTGGCCGAACTACACGAGCCTTAGTAATCCGAAACCACACGAGATTACTACCTCAATAAGATGACCGAACTACACGAGTCACCATGAATCCGAACTACACGAGATTCATTTGATAAGATGACGGAAACCACACGCATCATCGTGAATCCGAAACCACACGCGATTCACATCTCCAACTCAAACCCACGGTCACGGGATTATAAAATCCACCACATCGGGGCTACAACATCCAAATCACAATCACGTGTGATAATGTACACACGAACGTGTACTTCGCCAAAGATGGTCAACCAAACGCACAGCCGTGCCAATTGGACTTATACAAAAGTCCATCAAGTCCACCTACATGTGAAGTGAGCTCTATAGCCGAGAATCACTCCACCCGACCCGCACCCATCCTACACATACATATGTACATAGGATAATATCACTCACCTTGAAGTCTTGAAGAGTGCTTCCAAGTAAACCGCAACTCGCCAATGGAAAATACCTAATCCATTATCACAATTACAACATTACACTTAGAGTGGATTCACAATTCAACCCAATTCAACCATTAGTGTAATTTCGACCCAAATGCACTTCCAAGCACAAACCGTGCCCAAACTAACCCATAATCACTAACACAAGTGAGAATGGTCCCAATATGTCAATTAAACTCGAACTCAAGTGTTAAACACGTGTCATACCCATTTTGACACTTAAACCCTAATTTTGACCCATAAAGGTCAAAATCACATACTTTACAAGTTTTGACACCTAAACACATTTAACTCGGTTCTATACTTCAACTTAATCCATTTTAAGTTTATAAACATCATTAAATCGCCAATTGGGTCATAATTACCACCGAACCCTAATTTGACCCAAAGTCACAATTAGTCAACCATAATACCCTAAATGGGTTCCAATACTTCAATAATCACTATACCTAGTGATTAAACTCCAAACCAAAGCCTAATCAAGGCCAAATCGTCATCCAACCCAAAACCCGCCAAGTGACAAGAATAACTAGTCACCATAAACCCATTTCATCACCTAAAAGGGTTACACAACAATTTAACTCAAAACCCTAACTTGAATATCAAATCAAATAAATGAAATTCGGAGTTTGAGCTTACCAATACCACCACAACGTAGCTAGGAACGAAAGGAACAACTTTAAAACCCGAGACTTTGAACGATTCGAGCTTCTTCTTCACCAAAACCTCAAATCTCTCTCTAAGAATGGATGAAGATGATGAATGGATGTGAAATGATCCAAAGTTAGATCTAAACCAACTGATATGGCTCACAAATCCGGCCCCAAGTGAATTTACCAAATTACCCTTCATTTAAAATAATTAAAAACAAAGGATTCTGTCAGCGCGATTCGGCGCGGCGCGCACCAGACCCGCGCGGCGCGCAAGTAGTCAGTTTCAGGTTCTTTTGCTTTTTAACTAAATATAAATATTAAACGAAGCCCGTTCTCGTATGTCTTTTATAAACAAGTATACAAAATAAATATTCGGGTCTTACACTTTATATGTATTGGTATATTATAAAGTGTATTCAATACTTGTAAGGATGTATTTACACTCGTAATACATTATATGTAAATACATTTTAACATAAGTTAATTACGTAGTTTAAATAGTAACATATATATTGTTCAAAAACTCTTTAAATTAGTAGTATGAAAATATATATACAATACTTTGGTAATATACTTAATGAGATATTTAGTTATCATATTTTCAAGTTATATATATATAAATCCATATATATACACAATAATTAAACAATTAAATAATTAAATCAAGTTATGACGTTTGTGAATCGTCGGAATAAAAAGGTGAACGAAAGCTTGTGTAAAACTCTTTCTAGAGGTTCAAGATTTATTAAAAATTCATTGCTTATCAAGTCGGAATTATATAAAGATTAAGTTTAAATTTGGTCGGAAATTTCCGGGTCGTCACAGTACCTACCCGTTAAAGAAATTTCGTCCCGAAATTTGATCGAGATCATCATGGCTAACAATAAGAATGTTATTATGATGAATATAAGTTGATTCATAGGGTTTTATCATGATTGAGAAATATGGATAAAATACCTCGATTACTCGAAGCGTATGAGTGAAGCTATCGTAAAAGAGTGAAATGAGAAAATAGAGATTTGCCTTATCTTTTGACGTCATCATGGTTGATATCCGGATTAAAAAAAAATCTTTGTAATCTATATAGGATTTGATTCTTCGGTGATTAAGGAAATTATGATCCTCTTCGATTTAATGCGATGATTCATCTCAATTTTTTTGTCAGATATTTCACTATAAATCCACCTCCTTCGTTTCCTTTTAATTCACACCTTCTATTCTTTCTCCCTCAATTCTTACTTTAAAATTATTCGTCAATATGCTTCATCCAGTGCTGATTCTAGATATACTCCTCACTTTCATATCTGTCATTCTTCTTTTTCATCTACCTCTGGAAGAATCTATTTACTTCTACTATACTCTTGGTTTTATAGTGTTTTTAGTTCTCTCGTATTTTTATATTGCTATATGCATCGATATATACGGTTTATAGTTTCTGGGTTGTTGTTAGGTTTTATATCTTCCCTTATATTTCGATGTCCCTGCTTCTGTCTTCTATAATCATTGTCATCCCCAATTAATGCTCTCTTTTATTTGCTGTGATTTATACCCCAATTTCTATTTCGGAGTTTTTGTCCTTTCGTTTCTTCTTCTTGCGATTAAGCACCACTTGTAATGGTCCAGAATTCGCATATATGAATTTCGGAATGAACATTGTTAATGTTCTAAGAAGAAAATTGTAATGGCACGATCTTGACTTGTCAAATTACTAGAATACCTCGAAAAAGGCCGAATCATCAAGAAATATTTTCTTGCTATTTTAGAGGTTAAAGAGAATACAATAGTCGTGTAACATAGCACATGATGACGTTATGATCTGTGAATCATCACGTTCTATTTAGAAACTCAGCATGACTTACTGTAATATAATCACGTTGATCAAGTGTCATTATATTATACTAGTTCATGCTTCAGTTCCCAACACTACTTCAAAAATATTCCTATTTTAAATTCGAAAGTTTCAGAATTTAGAAACTAAAATAGTTTCTTTTATGATATAATACAGACAGCGCGAAGAGGTAAATGATTTCAGATAAGAATAATTATGGAAATATCTTCAGAAATATGGAGGATATTTATAATGAAAGATACGATGATATCTTAGAATTTCTAATATCAGAGGATGATGAAGAATATTGTCCGTAAGGGTTTAGAGTCAGGAGCAAGGTATTCGATAATGACTTCAGCAGACACGGAATCATTTGGATTCTTTGAAGGTAAATTTCGTCCTTGTGATTTATCCACAGCCTTCTTCATGGTTTGCTCGATCCGTATTTTTCAGTACCAAATCTTCTCCTTTTCTGATCTTTGCCAACACACTACTCTTTATCATCAAACTTTTTACTGTTAAGGTCGTTTATAGTTTTTGCTGCTTTATCAGCATTTCAAGAACTAGTTCACAGTTTAGGGTGTTTTTCAGAAACTTCACATTCAAAGTATATAAGTCCAGAAGATAGACACATATAATTGTTGGCGTAGACATGCTGCAAGATTTCAAAATACTGATTGCTAATTCCTGATGATTCGTATGGCAATTCTCATTACAAGATGCAGATGATTAAATGATGGGGTTTTGATAAATATAAAGATTTTTTGGAAAGTCAAAGATCAATGAAGTTGTTAATAAGTTTACTGCTAATGTGGCGAGATATGAAAGGTTCCCCGGTAATAATGATGAAGGGGTAATCATTATAATAAGGCTTATTCGAATGAATAATTGAAGTTGGTTTGCTAGAGTTGTGATAAAACAGTCTATTTTTAGAAGGGATTGAAAAGTTATTTTAGCTAGTAAATGCCAAAAGGTCTGACATGGATACGTGTTAAATTATGACTTTGGTTTCAAGAGTTTTTCAGGTACGTAACTGTGGATAACATGTGGTTGGATCATCATCTCGATTGTTCATTATTTGAAGTGTCTTCAGGTATTTTGAAGGGCTTGAACACAGATTATAATCGTTAATATACATACGATGTTCTAACACAGTTTTGAAGTCAAAGTATAGCTTTGAAAGATGTAAGAATCTAAGAGTGATGATACCGGTTATATATTGAATTGAATTCAGCGATTTCAAAATCAGAATATGTAATTAGATTTTTGAATGAGTATGGTTGTTTTGATTTATGTATATTGTTGTGAAAGTAGGGAGTTTAATGGATGATTTGCTGAATCAGATTCGAAGAATGTAACATATTAATTGTGAATTCATATATCTCTCGGGTATTACCTACCCGTTAAAAAAAATGTCACAATTAATATTTTATACAAAAGAATTTTATTACAGTCTTTATGGAAATATATGTGTATATTTCTTCAGATGTAATATAGATTTAACGAGTTAATATTAAATTAAACTCATTTGATTTATGGTTAAGGCTAGGATAGATAATTTCTAAACTTTAGAAATTACATAATCATAGTAGAATGTTTTCCCAATGAAGTTATGAATCAATACTTCATCGTTGTGGTATTCCTTAATATCTACAGGGCGTATGACGTCGATGCTCATGGGACAGATTGTGAAGTTGAGGTTTGCGATGCGGTTGTTGTTGGTGGTGGTAATGGTACTGTTGATGTTGTTGATGGTGGTACTGGTTATGTTGTTGGTGCTGCTGCAGGTGTTTGTAACCTTTGCACCATATTCTCCAAAGCCACCACCCGAGCGCGAAGCTCGTTGAATTCTTCTATTACACTGGGGTGATTGTCGGTTCGGACGAGCGGATAAATAAGAACTAGAATTTGGTGTAGTATATAATCGTGACGAGATACTTTGGAAATGAGAGAGAAAATGGTGTTTCGGACAGGTTCGTCGGTAAGTGCTTCAGGTTCTTCACCAAGAGGGCAATGTGGTGGATGGAAAGGATCGCCTTCTTCTTATCTCCAATGATTAAGGAGGCTACGAACCCATCCCCAATTCATCTAGAATAGATGATGGCTGATTGGTTGATCCATTCCAGTCACACTGCTTTCGGAGCTTGAGTGGGATTCCATTTCGGAATCCGAGGAACTTGAACTGATGACGAATTCCATTTCGTACGATTTGATAAAGGATTTTTTGATACAAAATGATTTTCCGGCTATAGGGTGGTATTCTAACTACATAGAATATCTATATATATAGATCAAAAGATTTCATAGATTACGGAGGAATTTACGGAATATGTCAGGCAAAGTTTACGGTAATAGATACGATAAGATATGATTTAGCAGATACGCTAAGATATGAATTTTGTCTATACACTATTCATGCAATCAATGCAGCAAGACGTGTCTAGACTAAGAATGATAAGCAGGTAATTTCCTAAGGATGATAAGTAGGTGATTTTCGACACAAATGATAAGCAAAACTTTTGACATGCAGACACGGTCGAAGTCCAGACTCACTAATGCATCCTAACGACTTATCAGTTAGACACACTAATGCAGACCTGGTTCGCTAAGACCACCGCTCTGATACCAACTGCAACGACCCGTCCATATTACTATAAACGCAGTACATTATTCATTGGTCCCTTAGCGAGGTATTTGACCTCTATATGATACGTTTTAGAAAAATATTGCATTCATTTCATAAAAAGCACACCATTATTGTACATAATGAATGTTTTAAACAAGTGGGCGATTATTTAAGAAATAATCCCCATGATACATCGGTTTCCAAATACTACACACGTGACATAACAATCGAATATAATACATGACAAAGGTTTTATTGAATGCAACACTTCATTTAAACAAAAGCATGAGACTCCATGCACATCTTGCTCAGATAATGCAACAGCGGAAGACTTTCTTAAGGACCTGAGAATAAACATGCTTAAACAGTCAACACAAAGGTTGGTGAGATATATAGGTTTAGCATCGATATAAATATAGACCACAAGATTTTCATAGTTATAAATATATGTACACTCGCAAGTATATAAAAGTATTCTATAAGTTGTTGAGCGCTTCGGCAACCATACTTAACCATTAATGTGGCATATTCCCTTTATTATGAAATCTCCCTACACTGTACCAAGTGTAGTAAAAATGAAGTACTATGCAACCGTTTACGATACTAGAGCGACTAGCCCGGTTGGGGTTGTCAAACCCGATAGATCTATCAATAGGATTCGCGCTTACATGTTCTTACAACATGTAAATATTAGTTACCAAGCTATTAGGGAAGATATGCAATGTGGTACAACTCAACGTAGAATATATTTTAAGTACTTGTGTCCATGGCGTAAAACATAAAATGCATGTATTCTCATCCCAAAATATTTTTAGAGTTTAAAAATGGGACTATATACTCACGGTAGTAAAAGTATATTAATAATAAGTTTTTAACTTATTAAAAATATGGCCGTCGTCCTTGGATTCACGAACCTATAATAATAATAACGATTCAGATAATAATACATGTGAACAAAATTAATATAGCAAGTTCATATCATATATTCAATCACATGTGATTGTTTAAGTTTATATTTTCAATCACATGTGATTATTTAAGTTTATATTTTCAATCATATGTGATTATTTAAGTTGTCAAGTTTAGTAGTCCAAAATAGTTCGAAAAGTCCAACAGTCCAATAATCGGTATATATATATAATCTTAGCATTACCCCACGGCGTATTGTGTACGTATTATCTTGCATCAATCCAGAGATGTATTGTATACGTATTGTCTTAGAATTAACTAAGACGTATTGTGTACGTATTGTCTTAGGATTTATCAAAACGTATTGTGCACGTATTGTCATGGAACGTACCAAGATTATTATATATATACAATCTCGAAATTAATCAAGATTATAATATTTTGTTATACTAATGATAACATGTCCAAATATATATAGGATATATGAAAAGTTAACAAGGATATGGTTAATATAGTTTTTATAATATAAATTTCGTCCATACCACGTTAATTTTAGCAGATTTTGTTTTGCTCGCCAAATATTCATTACAACTCCGTTTAAAGTGAATCAAATTTCTATGGATTCCTTAAGAAGTCAATTTTACAAAACAAATTCGAAAAGTTCATCCCAAGTAGTAATTTTTAGAGCTTTACCCTCTTTTTATGTCGGTGGACAGATTTGGAAAAATCCCGGCATCCACCCAATATATGATTTTTGATAAAATACTTCCACTTTGTCTAAAATCATGAAAAAAATACTGGAAGTCTTATTTACATATATTAACATATTTCCAATGTCTTAGCCTCGAACTCAAAGTCTAAGATAGGTTTTTGATTCCCAACCCAAAACAGCCTGCTTTTTACTGAATGGAGATTAAAGGATATATGTTAAGTTTCAAGGTGTTCTTCATATGTACAAGTTATAAGTTCTTATATTAACTTAATATAAAATCATAATACATATAAATAAGTGTTATTAGAGTTAAGTTAGAAAGATTAGATTAGTTTTTCAAACAAGTTTAGAATCAACTAAACTATGTTCTAGTTTATAAACTCTTATAAAGATAGCTATAAATATATGAATTGAACAAGAGTTGAAGTAGAGTTTTTACCTCAAGTTTAGAATGTAAAGTTGCTGGAAAGAAGTAGTAGAATAAAACTTGAGAGAGTTCTTGCAAGTGTGTGTGAAAATTGGAAGTAAAATTTGGAAAATGAATGTGTAAAAATGAGTTATAAATGGTGCTTATTTATAGGCTTGAAAATTTTACTTTTAGTGAAAATATCTAAGATAAGTTAAAATGTATTAAGTCATGGATGACATATTAAATTGATTAGGTCATGGATGACATATTACACAAATAATTGCAGATTTCTATTGGTATATACCAATAGTAAATACTTCTAGAAGCTGTGTATAATACGGGTAAAAATACCGTATGAATGCGAGTAGAATTCTTGAGAAAATTGAACAGAAATACGAGTATAGCTATCCTTTATATGTATTGGTATATTATAAAGTATATTCAATACTTGTAAGGATGTATTTACACTCGTAATACATTATATGTAAATACATTTTAACATAAGTTAATTACGTAGTTTAAATAGTAACATATATATTGTTCAAAAACTCTTTAAATTAGTAGTATGAAAATATATATACAATACTTTGTTAATACAATATACTTAATGAGATATTTAATTATCATATTTTCAAGTTATATATATATAAATCCATATATATACACAATAATTAAACAATTAAATCAAGTTATGATGTTCGTGAATCGTCGGAATAAAAGGGTGAACAAAAGCTTGTGTAAAACTCTTTCCGGAGGTTCAAGATTTATTAAAAATTCATTGCTTATCAAGTCGGAATTATATAAAGATTAAGTTTAAATTTGGTCGGAAATTTCAGGTCGTCACACCTTTTTTGTGTGTTTTAGGACTCTATGGAAAGGTCGCAATATAGTATTTAGGACTCTATTCGTGTGGTCCTTAATTATTTTATAAGACCCTATTTATGGGTTTCAAAAAACTTATTTTAGGACCCTATTTGTGTGGTTCTTAATGATATTATAGGACCCTTATTAATGGATTTCATAAACTTATTAGAACCTTTTTTAAGAATCCTAATATGTTTTTTAGGACCCTTAAATAAAGTCCTTATATGTTTTAAAATATTAGAAGTCCCATTATATGACCCTATAATAAGGTCCTAATATGTTCATGGGACCCTTCTTAAGCGTCCTTAATGATATTATAGAACCCTTATTTATGGGTTTCATAAATTTTTTCCAGCTATTAGGACCCCTTTTAAAGATCTCCATATGTTTTTTAGGACCCTTAAATAAAGTAATTATATGTTTTGAAATATTAGATGTCGCATTATATGACCCTAGAAAAAGGTCCTAATATGTTCATGGGACCTTTCGTAAGGGTTCTTATACTTTTTTTAAAACCCTTTTCTAATAAGGTCCTAAAATGTTTTTAGGACACTTCTTAGGCTATTGGGACGCCACTGTGGGAGAACCAATTCGTTAGTGGTCCTATCAGCTCAAAGGTCCTATTAGAGTACATAATAGGACCTTTGTGATGGTCCTATAAGGCCATTTTTCTTGTAGTGATTGTAAAGCATGAATTGAAGATCAAACAGGAATTTCCACTAACCCTTGTCTAGTTTCCGTTAATTGACACTTTTGTTCTTACATGTAAATCACTTTACCAATTATTCTGAATACCGTCAAAATGAACGATTTCTCAAATCAACGTGGACCTCAAAACAAAGACTCATAATCATACAATGTATCTGATAAATCAATCATTTGACATTATCTTCTAATTCCATTGATAAACATATTGAAATATATACGTTTATGTAAAGTATTATACATTTAATACTTTGTTAACATTCTCAACTTATAATATATATACATATACATATTCATATTCATTTATATAATGGTTCGTGAATCGTCGGAACTTGGTCGAGGTTAAATGAATGTATGAACACAATTTAAAATTCTTGAGATTTAACTTAACAAACATTGCTTATCGTGCCGGAATAATATAAAGATAAAGTTTAAATTTGGTCAGAAATTTTTGGGTTGTCACATCCTTGGAATTGATTCACATATGAAACATTCTCAACTTGTTCCATAGTAAGACTAGCAACACAATTCTTAGTAGCATGAGGACCTTGGAATTTTTCACAACCTACCTTAATCATATGCATCTCCTTAGTAAGCTTTTCAATTTTCCTTCCTAAATTACCCAATTGCACATTCATAGCCTTAACCATATCTTCAGAATCAAAACTAACAGATTTTACCAAACGAGAAATATCTAAGTCTTGGTGCCATTCATGGGAATGAGCAGCCAACTTATTAATCAAGGTTTCAGCTTCTTTAACAGTTTTACTCATAATGTTTCCTCCAGCAGATGTATCAATCTCTCTTCTCGTAGCAATATCACAACCCTTATAGACCTTTTTAAATTTATTCAAACCATGTTGTGGACAACCTCTAAGCATTTGACCAAATCAAACCCAAGCAGAATAAAGAGACTCATTAGTTTTCTGACGAGATTAGCAATTTCAGTTTGAAGGGTGACAGTTTTAGTCGCAGGAAAGAATCGAGTGAGAAAATTTTCAACCATCGTATCCCAACTAGTAATATCTCCTTCAGGTAATGAGTTCAACCATTCCCTAGCTTCATCTTTTAGTGACCATGGGAAGAGACGAAGATAAATAGTATTACTTTCCACATTATTAATGTTAAACGGATTACAAATATCTTTAAAATTCCAAATGTGGGCATTAGCATCTTCCTTCTCCGTACCCCTAAATTGATTATCTTTAAGTAAATAAAAAATAGGGCCCTTACTATCAAAATTTTCTTTTATTTCTGGCTGAGTAATAGCATGACCTAATCCTTCCCGACCAGCTTTCATTAGCGCTTCCATTGAATCAGTCATTTTAATTTCTAAATCAAAAAGAGATCCCAAATTAGAATCAGGACTAGACGGGGGGCTAGATAATGAATCCTCATTAGAAGTAGCTCCCTCTTGGAAATCTAATTTCTTAACAATTTTCGAATCCTTAGAAAGTTTAAATAATATATCAGGATGTAACGACCCGACTTTCGACTTGCTTTTGTGCTTGTTACTTTCTGCGAAACTGTGTATTTATGCGCACTGAGCTATATTATATTCTAGGATCTTATTTCATGATTAATTACCTTCATTTATACCATACTTAACTTGATTCCCGAATGCTTTTATGACCATTAGTGTCACTTGACGTTGAAAATGAGCTATGTATTTTGATACACGTTTGACTTTGGTCATAATTGGAATATTATGACTACGTAATACTAATTGTTATTTTAACAGTTACTTGGGTTATTGGTTGCTTAATTACGCTTAGTAATTTACTTATGCTCACTAGTTAGTCTTGTTGGACTTTCTACCTTGTTGGACTCAAGCCCACCCTACTCTAGCTAATGGACTATTTAATTAGCCCAATTTTAATAAGTTTATGACCCATATAAATGTAAGACAAATGCCTATTTATTAGAGGGAACATACTAGCATTTTTGTTAACCATAATCACAATTGTTGCATGGGATCCCAACATAAGCACCAACTTTAGACAACCATTAATCAGAAAGCAAAAGTTTGTCCCCCTTGTCCCCCCCCATGGCCGACGGTCACCACCACCTTGCCACCCCATCACCTCCTATAAATACCATGCTAATTCATCACATTTCACACTTGATCTCATTCACAAATTACACACACTTACTCTCTAATTCTCTCTCTAGTCTTTCTCACTCTAAAAAGTGTAAGTTTTAAATTTTCTTCTTCTTCTTCTTCTTCTTCTTCTTCTTCTTCCCTTCTTAATGTCGACATCATCATCATCATTAAAGGATCTAGCTTTTTAGCTTTTTGATCTTGTTATATCTTGTAGATTGAAACTTGGGTTTGAATCCTTCAAGAACATGAAAGATTCAAGCTTTCTAGCTTTGAATCTTCATTTACTTGTTAGATCTAGGTTTTCAAGCTTATGATTTCTTTATTTTGTTATAAAGATCAAAACTTGTGTTTATGATCTTCGTGTAACTTGAAGATCTAGTCTTTTGCTTTAAGGATCTTCAAGAACATTAAAGATCCAAGCTTTCTAGCTTAGGATTTCATTGTTTTGTTAAAGATCTTAGATTTTTAGCTTATGGTCTCATTACTTTTACTAGATCTTAGCTTTTTAGCTTATGGTCTAATTAATCTTGTAAAGATCCAAGCTTTCTAGCTTAGGGTTTTCTTCATACTTGAGATCTAAGTTATTATTGTAGATCTCACTTACTTGGAACCTTTTTGTAATTGTTGTGATGATAAAACTCAAGTCTTCATTATCACATATGATGAAGATGCATAAACTTGTGTAAAAAGGACAAAGGTTGAAGCTTTATTGGGTTTATACAATAAAGAGGCAACCTTGATGTTCAAAACTTGTAGAATGATAGATTTTACTCTTAGTTGTGTGTTGAGGGTTGAAACTTGGTCAAAGTGATGCTAAAACATCAAAGAGTTGTACACTTGAAGCTTACACGCATCAAGGATGAGAACCGTGATGAGCATCAAGCACCAAGAAATTCACCGGAGCATATGTTTACTGTTTTCTGGGGTCTGAACAGACTCCTGGACTTCTGAAAAATTGATTTTCAGATAGTTCGTTTCGAGTAGATGACTTTTTGTTTAGGCCTCACCTAAATCCGATATACAGTTTAAGATTTATAGCCTTCCGAAAGTCACTACGCCTTTGTAACGACGTGCTGAAAATTCTGACATACTCGCACTTAAACCGTCGCCACGGTCAAACGAAGACGAGTTAGGTTCTAAAAATTGGAAAGCTGTTAGAGGACTCACATTCGGAGCCTTGGCTACTGACCACGCGTCTTTTCGTTTTGTATAGATGTCGTAGCGGCTGTCCGAAGTCAGCCTTTTGTTTCGATCTCTATTCTTGTTGAAAACTTACTTTATCTTTTACGAATGATGATGACGATGATGATGTTTAGGACTTTACTTACGTACTTTTTGAAGCGACCCGTCCTAATCCATAAGGACGAATACAATAACATATGGTTACATTGTGAGGTATTTGACCTCTATATGATAAATTTTACAAACATTACATTCGTTTTTAAAAGACAAACTTTCATTTCATCGAATGTTGACAGGCATGCATACCATTTCATAATATCCAAACTATAAATGACCTAATCTTTCATTTATTTAATAATAATCTTTATTAAACTCAGCGACTTGAATGCAACGTCTTTTGAAATATGCCATGAATGACTCCAAGTAATCTCTAAAATGAGCAAATGCACAGCGGAAGATTTCCTTAATACCTGAGAATAAACATGCTTTAAAGTGTCAACCAAAAGGTTGGTGAGTTCATTAGTTTATCATAATCAATCATTTCCATAATTTTAATAGACCACAAGATTTTCATTTTCATTTCTCATAAATATACGTCCCATACATAGAGACAAAAATCATTCATATGGATTGAACACCAGGTAATCGACCTTAACAAGATGCATATAGAATATCCCCATCATTCCGGGACAACTTCGGACATGATAAATTCGCCATCATTCAGGGACAACTTCGGACATGATAATTTCGCCATCATTCCGGGACAAATTCGGACATAATAAATTCGCCATCATTCCGGGACAACTTCGAACATTATAAAAAGGGGCATATTCGATTCGATAATTCAACCATATAATGTAGTTTCGATTACTTGTGTCTATTTCGTAAAACATTTATAAAAGCAGCGCAAGTATTCTCAGTCTCAAAAATATATATTGCAAAAGCATTTAAAAAGGGAGCAAATGAAACTCATAATACTGTATTTTGTAGTAAAAATACATATGACGACATTGAACAATTGCAGGGTTGGCCTCGGATTCACGAACCTATATCATTTATTATATATATCAAAACATATACTTGTAGTCGAACAAATATATATTATTATCAGTGATATAATTTTTATATTAATAACTTATATATTTCATTATTTGATTAAATATATTCATTTTAATAAATAAGATATTAATGTAGTTTAATTACATGTATTAAATATGTTTTTATGTAAAATGATAATTTTATAATACTTATAATATTAATAATAATGATACTACTAATAATATTATTAATAAATATACTAATTTTTAATAAATTGATAGATTCAAAATTAATGATACTTTTAGTATTTCTGATAACAATAATAATATTAATAATAATAATAGCTATAAAAATAACCATTTCACTACTAATGATAATAATTTTAATAACAGTTCATTTATAATGATACTCATAATAATAATGATAATGTTAATAAAAACACTTATATTAATACTAATACTAATAATCATAAAATGATCCTAATACTAATATTAATGGATATAATAATAAAGTATATTATTTTCATACTAATAATGATAATAGTAATCATAATCTTAATGGTAATAATAATTATAATTGTATTTATAATTATGATAATAATAAAAGGTAACTAATACTTATTAGTAACACTAATAATTATAATTATAATACTTAGTAATAATACCAATAATTAATAATACAATAATAATAATAATAACAATAATAATAAAAATAATAATAATAAAAATGATAATAAAAATAATAATACTAATAAAAATGAGGCTACCTTCAAGAAATAAGCCTTTAAAAAAAATACTGCCTCGTACCGGGCTCGAACCCGAGACCTTCTGAATACCAGTCACCATACCCAACCATTCCTTCTACGTGTGTGTTTCTGATTATAACAGAATCCAATTATATTCATACTGTATTATATATTCTGTTATATATTTAATTTCTACAATATAATTGATCGATCAAAGAACTCAATTCTTAACTCAATACTTAATTTATGTTTGAAAACAAAGTTGGAAATCTCATTGCAATTGACCTGTGATGTATATCAGTCTAATTATGTCAAAAAAAATTAAAAGGCTCACTGTATATGTTCATGAACATCCAAGCACCACAAACTGAATTTCAATTTTTAAAACGTTTTAGAAAATTTTTATAACATGAATTATGTTTCAAAGTATTCCTAGAAACTTTCCAGATAATCAATTTAACAGAAAACATCTAAATCAAATCAAATTTTGTCATGAACGATTTCTTTGACTTTTGATTTATAAGGTTTGACTCAACAATTCAAATTCAATTCAAAGAATTGAGAGTTAAAACTTTGCAGATATATTCTCTATAACATTCCTAACATATCTGCATTTATACATTTTTAAAATTTATTCGAATTTGAGCTAGAGTTCATCACGGTCAAAAACGCTATCCACTCTAACATCAAACTTGATTTTTAGAATGTTTTAAATCACGATTTCTAAATAAAAAGAGTTCTAAATCATTAATATAAACTATCTGAATCATTAATTAAAATTAAAACCTCAAAACGTTTATGAATTTTATGATGAACATAATTGTTGACTTTTAGAAAATTAACTTTGACTCTAAAATTGAAACTCAATACTAAAAATTGGGTTTTGAAACTTTTCAGATAGTTTAAACGAATTATATCTAACAATATAGCATTAACACTTTTTTTGAATTTTATTGCAAAATCAAGCTTTTTGAAAAATTGAACCAAGAACAGAGCAGTACCTGCTGTTCTTCATTTATTCTGATTAATTTCGTTTTGATATGTGTTTGATATGGATAATGTAAGATCAATTGGCAATCGTTTACAACTGGAATTGATTTGATTTTAAAGCAAATTTAGTCGACACCTTTATTTTCAATCAGGAAGTAATTGAGATAAAACAAAACTATAAATTGACATTGATATGTACGAATTATGTTTGCTAATATGACTTAACTGAAATCACTGAACCAGTTTGTAGACAGAAATCGATTTATAGCACAGTTTGACAAAGATTGGAAACATAATACGTAATTATATGTATTTATACAGTATTTATATATATATATATATATATATATATATATATATATATATATATATATATATATATATATATATATATATATATATACTTAATCGTATATGTAATTTATATATATGTATCTTTGTATTTTATATATGTTTATGTATTTATATATAACTATATATATCTATTGATTATATATCTGTATTTATATATATCTAATTCCTATTTTTGATAATTAACTAGTATAATTATATTAATACTATCAATATTAATAATACTAATAATAATATTATTAATAATAATATTCTTAATAAAGACTAATAATAATAATTGACAAGTAATAATATGATAATATTAATACTAACAATAATGATAATTTTAACTATTTTAGTTACTAGTAATGATAATAATATAAATGATAGTAATAATCTTATTAGTTATAATAATATTAATATTATTAATGATAATAATAGTATTAATAATAATATCATCATTTATATATATAAAATTTTATATACATATATAAAGTTTGTATAATATATAATATTATTAATAAAATTAATGTTACTATTATTAATAATACTGAAAGTAATGATCATATTATTACTATAACTTTTATACTTTATCTTGCAATTACATATATAATAAATTTTATTGAATATTTATTATTTATAAATTTTATATATTATAATATACATATAATAATATTTATGTATAAAAATTATATTTATAGATTTATTTTATTAACAACTTTATTATATTATATATTATTTTACATATTCAATTCTACTGATTAATTGGCATTTTATTATATCTCATTATTATATATACACATATATTTATATTTATATATAATTATATATATATATATATATATATATATATACACACACACACACACATACACATTTATTTATAATCAATTGTTCGTGAATTGTCGAGCACAGTCAAAGGGTAATTAATTACATGAATATAGTTCCAATTTTTTTTTGAGACTCAACATTATAGACTTTGCTTATCATGTCAGAAATATATAAAGATCAAGTTTAAATTTGGTCGAAAATTTCCGGGTCTTAACAGTACCTACCCGTTAAAGAAATTTCGTCCCGAAATTTGATTGAGATGGTCATGGCTGACAATAAGTATGTTTTCATGATGCATACGAGCTAGAAATTAAAGTTTTATCATCATTGAGTAATATGGATAAAACAATTAGATTACGCGAAGAGTATAAGTGAAGCTATCACAAAAGAGTGAAATGAGAAAATAATGTTTCGTCATATCCTTTGACGTAGATATGGTTGATTTCCGGAGTTCAAGGGATTTAGGGAAAATCTTCGTAATAAGATTTGATTCTTCGGTAATTAAGAAAATTAGGATCTTCTTTGGTTAAATGCAATAATCTGTTTTGATTGCTCTATCGGATATTTCACTATAAATCTACCCTATTCATTTCCTTATTTTCACAGGTCACACCTTCTATTCTTTCTCCCTTAATTCAAACTTTTGTTTTCTCTTCTCGACTTTTTGTCAAACGAATAATGATCCAGAATTCGTAGGTATGGAATTTCGAATGAACATGACTAATGTTCTAAGAGAGAAATTGTAAGAACACGATCTTGATTGGTTAAATTACCAGGATTCAAGAGAAAAGATAGAACTATCAAGAAAATATGTTCTTGATATGTTTAAAGATTAGGTAGAATGTAAGAGTCGTGTAAATGGCACATGATGACATTATGATCTGTGAACCATCACATTCCATTAGTAACTCAGCATGATTTACTGTAATATAATCATGTTGATCAAGTGTCATTATATTATACTAACTCATGCATCAATTTCCAACACTACTTCAAAATCATTCATATTTTAAATTCAAATTTTTTTTTTTTAGAATTTTAGAAACTAAAATAGTTTCCTTTTATGATATATTACAAATAGCGCGGAGAGATAGTTAATATCGGAAGGGAATATTTATGAAGATATCTTCAGAAATATCGAAGATATTTATGATGATATTTTAGAATTTCTAAGATCGAAGGTTGATGAAGAAAGATTTTCCACAGGATTTAACATGACTTCGGAGCAAGATATTTGCTGAAGATTTCATTGGATCCAGAATTACCTGGATTCTTTGAATATAGAGTTTGGTCCTTGTATTTGTCCTCAGTCTCTTTCAGGGTTAGCTTAATCCATTTTTCAGTACTAAATTTTCTATCGAGCGTTCCAACCTTCCATTCTTTATTATCAAACTTTTGGCCATTTAGACCATCTACAATTTTGCTGTTTCCTCTGCATTTAATGCTACCATATCTGGATCATCAGTTATCAATCCGAGGTGGTTTCAAGAGAATTGTATTTTTAGATGATTAAACGCTGATGGTAATATGGTGGAATATAAAAGGTTCCCCGGGAACAATAAAAGAGCAAGTATATATATCAAGGTTATAATAAGGTTGTTTTAAATGAAAAGTCGAAGTTGACTCGCTGGAGCTGTGACAAAACTGGCTTTCTCGAACAGGAGTTGCAAAGTTCTTTTCGGTAATAATAACGCTAAAGGAATTAGCACAGCTATGTGTTAAACGTTTACTCAGGTTCCGAGTGTTTTCAGGTACATAACTATATGCATCAATCTTTTCTTCCATAGGTGAAGTGCGGTTGGTTCATCCTCTCGATTGAGATGTTTTCAAGAATCATGAAAGGTTTGAACGCAGACTGTAATCGTCAAGATACAAATGAGGTTTAAGATGAAATCAAGTGGCAAACTTGAATGAATGTTTGGTTTCATATGTTATAATCAATATTTTAATTCATTTTAATTGTCCAATGTTAGTAGTCCACAGTTAGTAATTCAACAATTCATATATAGTTAGATATATAATATTCGAATTGATTAATACGTATTCGTGACCCATTGTATACATGTCTCAGACTCGATCACAACTCAAAGTATATATATTATTATAGAATCAACCTCAACCTTGTATAGCTAACTCGAACATTACCGCATATAGAGTGTCTATGGTTATTCCAAATAATATATATAGATGACGTCAATATGATATGTCAAAACATTGTATACGTGTCCCGATATTTAAAGTGCGTAAAATAAATAACAGAAATTAAATGACGATAAATAAAATTGCGAGAATTAAAATTGTGATAAATAAATTGTGATAAATAAATGTAATTAGGAATTAACAGTTAGCTAGGAACAGTTAGCTAGGATTTTTTTAGCGTGGATTCTTAACAAAAAATTTCTCATAGTTAATTTGTTTGTTTCTAACAAATTTTATTTTGTCCAATGTTTTCTTCATTATGCCACTTGTTGGATTCTGATAGGTCAAAATCCAAATATGAAATTGAGTGAAAATGTTTATTCTGTGGTGAACGGATTCGTATATCTATGGATGTAAGTAGGATAGTAATTGACTATTGAATCAGATTTGAAAGAATGTACAGTATAACTTATTAATGTGAAATCTAAATATTTCCTCGGGTATTACCTACCCGTTAAAATATTTTCACCACTAACAGTTTGTACAAAAGAATTTTTAATTACAATCTTTATGAAAATATATATACATATATATTTTCTTCAGATCTAATCATGGATTTAATGAGTCAATATGATATTAGACTCATTTGATTTACCGTTAGAACAAGAATATATAATCTCTAAAACATTAGAGATTACATAATTGCCATGTCGAACGAAGATAAATGATGTAGAACGTCATGTAGAATGATGATTATCGATGTAGGACATCATGCAGTATTATGATTATGCTGAAGGTACAGACTGTGAGTTTGAGGCGTGTAGTGTTGAGGCTTGTACTGTGGATGTTGTTGTTGATGGTACTGGTGTTGCCGGTGTTGTTGCTGAAGCTGGTAGGTTTTGCACCACGTTTTTCCAAATTGGTTACTCGAGCGCGAAGTTCGTTGACTTCTTCCATTATTCCGGGATGATTGTCAATCGTAGCGAGCTGATGAATAAGGTTTAGAATTGTGGATAGAATATAATCGTGACGAGCTACCCTGGAAATGAGGCTGAAAATGGTGTTTCGGATAGGTTCGCCGGTAAGTGCTTCAGGTTTATCTCCAAGAGGTGAATTCGGTTGGTGGAAGGGAATTGCCTTCTTCTCGTTTCCGTTGATTAAGTCGACTACGAACTCATCCCCAATTCATCCAGAATTGAAGATGACTAATTGGTTAATCCATTTCATTTACACTGTTTTCGGAGCTTAGGTGAACATCCATGTCAGAATAGCTGTCGGAATCCAAGGAATTTGAACTAGTTGCGAGTTCCATCTCTTACGGTCGGATAAAGGATTTTCGATATGAAATGATTTTCGGATACCGGATGATATTCTAATTACATAGAATACCCAAATATAGTACAGAAGATTCCGTAGATTACGGAGGGAATTACAGAATACACGCTAGATATGAATTAGCAGATACGCTAAAATATGAATTTTTGTCTATACACTATTCATGCAATTAATGCAGTAAGATGTGTCTAGACTAAGAATGATAAGTAGGTAACTTCCTAAGGATGATAAGCAAATAATTTTTGACACGAAATGATAAGCAAAACTTTTGACATGCAGAGACGGTCGAAGTCCAGACTCACTAATGCATCTAAACAACTATCAGTTAAACACACTAATGCAAGACCTGGTTCGCTAAGACCACTGCTCTGATACCACATGAAGTGACCCGTCCTAATCCATAAGGACGAATACAATAACATATGGTTACATTGAGAGGTATTTGACCTCTATATGATAAATTTTACAAACATTGCATTCGTTTTTAAAAGACAAACTTTCATTTCATCGAATGTTAACAGGCATGCATACCATTTCATAATATCCAAACTATAAATGACCTAATCTGTCATTTATTTAATAATAATCTTTCTTGAACTCAGCAACTTGAATGCAACGTCTTTTGAAATATGCCATGAATGACTCCAAGTAATCTCTAAAATGAGCAAATGCACAGCGGAAGATTTCCTTAATACCCGAGAATAAACATGCTTTAAAGTGTCAACCAAAAAGTTGGTGAGTTCATTAGTTTATCATAATCCATCATTTCCATAATTTTAATAGACCACAAGATTTTCATTTTCATTTCTCATAAATATACATGCCATACATAGAGACAAAAATCATTCATATGGATTGAACACCTGGTAATCGACCTTAACAAGATGCAAATAGAATTTCGCCATCATTCCGGGACAACTTCAGACATGATAAATTCGCCATCATTCCGGGACAACTTCGGACATGATAAAAAGGGGCATATTCGATTCGATAATTCAACCATATAATGTAGTTTTGATTACTTGTGTCTATTTCGCAAAACATTTATAAAAGCAGCGCATGTATTCTCAGTCCCAAAAATATGTATTGCAAAAGCATTTAAAAAGGGAGCAAATGAAACTCACAATACTGTATTTTGTAGTAAAAATACATAAGACGACATTGAACAATTGCAGGGTTGGCCTCGGATTCACGAACCTATATCATTTATTGTATATATCAAAACATATACTTGTAGTCGAACAAATATATATTATTATCAGTGATATAATTTTTATATTAATAACTTATATATTTCATTATTTGATTAAATATATTCATTTTAATAAATAAGATATTAATGTAGTTTAATTACATGTATTAAATATGTTTTTATATAAAATGATAATTTTATAATACTTATAATATTAATAATAATGATACTACTAATAATATTATTAATAAATATACTAATTTTTAATAAATTGATAGATTTAAAAATAATGATACTTTTAGTATTTCTGATAACAATAATAATATTAATAATAATAATAACTATAAAAATAACCATTTCACTACTAATGATAATAATTTTAATAATAGTTCGTTTATAATGATACTCATAATAATAATGATAATGTTAATAAAAACACTTATATTAATACTAATACTAATAATCATAAAATGATCCTAATACTAATATTAATGGATATAATAATAAAGTATATTATTTTCATACTAATAATGATAATAATAATCATAATCTTAATGGTAATAATAATTATAATTGTATTTATAATTATGCTAATAATAAAAGGTAACTAATACTTATTAGTAACACTAATAATAATAATAATAATAATTATAATACTTAGTAATAATACGAATAATTAATAATACAATAATAATAATAATAATAATAACAACAACAACAATAATAATAATAATAATAATAATAATAATAATAATAATAATAATAATAATAATAATAATAATAATAATAATAATAAAAATGATAATAAAAATAATAATACTAATAAAAATGAGGCTACCTTCAAGAAATAAGCCTTTAAAAAAAATACTGCCTCGTACCGGGCTCGAACCCGAGACCTTCTGAATACCCGTCACCATACCCAACCATTCCTTTTGCGTGTGTTTTTCTGATTATAACAGAATCCAATTATATTCATACTGTATTATATATTCTGTTATATATTTAATTTCTACAATATAATTGATCGATCAAAGAACTCAATTCTTAATTCAATACTTAATTTATGTTTGAAAACAAAGTTGGAAATCTCATTGCAATTGACATGTGATGTATATCAGTCTAATTATATATAAAAAAATAAAAATAAAAGGCTCGCTGTATATGTTCATGAACACCCAAGCACCACAAACTGAATTTTGATTTTTAAAACGTTTTAGAAACTTTTTATAACCTGAATTATGTTTCAAAGTATTCCTAGAAACTTTCCAGATAATCAATTTAATAGAAAACATCTAAATCAAATAGAAATTTTGTCATGAACAATTTCTTTAACTTTTGATTTATAAGGTTTGACTCAAAAATTCGAATTCAATTCAAAGAATTGAGAGTTGAAACTTTGCAGATATATTCTCTATAACATTCCTAACATATCTTCATTTATACATTTTTAAAATTTATTCGAATTTGAGCTAAAGTTCATCACGCTCAAAAACGCTATCCACTCTAACATCAAACTCAATTTTTAGAATGCTTTAAATCACGATTTCTAAATGAAAAGAGTTCTAAATCATTAATATAAACTATCTGAATCATTAATTAAACTTAAAACCTCAAAAAATTTATGAATTTTATGATGAACATAATTGTTGACTTTTAGAAAATTAACTTTGACTATGAAATTGAAACTCAATACTAAAAATTGGGTTTTGAAACTTTTCAGATAGTTTAAACGAATTATATCTA